>NC_084827.1:70211684-70514715 GCF_033115175.1 Lepus europaeus
TCCTGGTTCCTGGCTTTAGATCTTCGCAGCTCCTGCGGCCAATTGGGGAGTGAACCAGCAGATGGAAAATCTCTCTCTCTCTCTCTCTCTCTCTATCTCTCTCTCTCTCTCTCTCCCCTTCTCTCTCTGTGTAGCCTTGACTTTCAAATAAATATTTTTTAAAAATATAATGTATTGGAGTGAAATGGACATTTTGAGATTAGATGATTTTTCAGCTCTTGTCTCTTCTGTAGAGGAACAGTGTTGTTGTTGTTTTTTTTTTTTTCTTTTCATACAATTTCTGAACTCTTTTATTAGTGTAGGGTTAACCTTAAGATCATTAAGTAAACTGACAGTAGATCTTTGTAAAAATTAAGAGTGGGAATGGGAGAGGGAGGAGGAGGAGGGGTGGCAGTGTGGGCAGGAGGTGGGGGTGTCACTATGTTCCTAAATTTGTATATATGAAATACATGAATCTTATATAACATAGATAAAATGGAAAAAAAAAAGAAGACACTCTGACTTGCTTGCAAAACTCACACAAGTTGAAGTCCTAAGTTATAATTTTGGTCTCATCCATATGTGTCCTACAGACTCAGCCATCTACAGGTAATGAGAGTCTAGCCCTTCACTCCTCGCTTGGAGCCACTCTCTCTAAATCCAATATCTTTTTTTTTTTTCCATTTTTTTTTTGACAGGCAGAGTGACAGTGGGAGAGAGAGAGACAGAGAGAAAGGTCTTCCTTTGCCATTGGTTCGCCCTCCAATGGCCACTGCAGCCAGCGCGCTGCAGCCGGCACACCGCGCTGATCCAAAGCCAGGAGCCAGGTGCTTCTCCTGGTCTCCCATGTGGGTGCAGGGCCCAAGCACTTGGGCTATCCTCCACTGCACTCCATGGCCATAGCAGAGAGCTGGCCTGGAAGAGGGGTAACCAGGACAGAATCCGGTGCCCCGACCGGGACTAGAACCCGGGGTGCTGGCGCTGCTAGGAGGAGGATTAGCCTGTTGAGCCATGGCGCTGGCTCCAATATCTTTAATGTATAAATGTGTGTGCATGTTGTGCATTTCTAGCATATCTGAAATAGTTCTTGTTTTCATAATTTAAATATTCTTTGCTTACAACAGAATACAAGGAGTACTCTGTAGGAAGAGGGGAATATCTTACACAGGATTAGAAGTGACTCTTTTACCTTTTTTCTTGATTAAACTTTTGGAAAGATTTTTAGAAGGTGTGTTTCATTAATAACATGATTTAGTTTTAGTGCACATCTGTATTAAGTCACTTGGTAATCTCTCTCTCACTCCCCCTTCTTTCTTGGATGGTATTTCTATTTTTTTAACATTTCTTTTATCTGAGGTTCCACTTCTATATTAACTAAATAGAATTCATTTCATGATAACCAGGAAAATTGAGTCTTTTAGCCTAGAATAACATTCCTTTATTCTATTAAGATAGGCTGTTGCACAATGGAGAGTCAAACTAAGGATATGATGAGATCCTTGGGGATAAATATATTTCACCATTTCACTGTCAGAAACTGTATATTCATTCCATTTCTGCAAGGGATGTTCCACCACTTGTTACAGAGGCTGAATATTAACAGCAAAGACTGAGTGGTAAGAATTGGGATAGACCATATAAAAAATTGATCAAGATGGCTTTGAGATAACCCCATCAGTCACATGGTACCAAAAGGTACTGATAGATTCAGAAAGCATCATTTGCATGCAATTCAATCTGGTGCCTATCATCTTCACATTACATTGTGAGCCTTGAGAAGATAATTGATTATTAGAGTTGAACATTCAGAATGGAATAACCAATTCTGATTATTTGCAGTTGTTACTGTTTACAGTGTAACCACCAACACTGAAGTATAAAATATGGAAACACTGACCCTAGAAGAAATAACGTTCTTGTGGAATTATGCTCACAATATTTTCATTAGCCAATCAATGTATAACTTCATTTCATGTGTGTTTCTGCTTAAAGACATAGGCTTATGTAATATATGTTCCTGATTCATTGATATGAAATTCATGGTTAACAGCACTGTAACTCATGCTTGAATGAAGCTTATTAACACAGATATTTTCTCCATAAAGTTCGTCAAAGCCTTCTTGCACTAAGGAACCCAAGATTGTCACATCACTGTGCTTGGGAGTGGAATTCAAAGGTGGGGAGTGATCTTGAACAGCAAAGTCATCAAAAACTGCACAAAATCCAAAGCTCATGGCATAAAATTGACCTTGAAAAGAACACTTGTTTATAGTGTAAATGTTGCAACAAGGTACAGTGTCAACTAGTTCAATTTTAGCTTGGAAACTGTACAACAGAGGTCAAAGGTTCAGCTGCTCTGCACATGTCTATGAATAACTACAAATAACTACAAAAGCACCTAGGAAGTACATTTCATTGAGGAGGCAAATTTATCCATAAGGAATTCACAAATAATGTCTGATGGTCCTATTAACACAAACATAGCATGAGTTATTACTGAAAGAAGGAAAAGAAAATAAACATACAAAAGTTCTGCTGAAACCTGAATAAGTAGAAAACTTATCCAGAATGGTGGCATTCATGCTCTTATATGAAAATTACCTGCATGTACTTATTTAGCAAATACCTATTAAACACAATAGTTTATATAGGCACTACATTATGATTTTATTGAGAATATAATAAAAACATTAAAAGTAGTATAAAATACAAGGTTTTCAGTTCATAATTTTTGCTTATACTATGCTGTCAGTTAAATTATATTTTATTTTATTGGTCCAAAGAGAGATATTCCATCTGTTGGTTTACTCCTCCCACACCTACAACAGCCAGGCCTAGACAGGGCAATGCTAGGAATCAGAAGCAGCCCAGGTCTCCCACACAGATGGTGGGGATGCATTTACTACAGTCCTCACTTGATGCCTCCCAGGGTGTGCCTTGGTAAGAAACTAAATTTACAATCAGAGTTAAAAAATTGAACCCAGGAACTTTGATGTGAGATGTAGGTGTCCCAGGTGGCACCTTAACCACTATACCAAACACATACATCTATCTGTCCATTTATAAACAACTATTGAACCTGAATTATTTGTGAGCTAATAAGTTAGTCACCTGGAAGAATGTCAAACCCAAAACAAAGGTGATCCCTGTTCTAAGGAATTTCTGATCCACCTGGGATTCTGGTCAACAAGGCTAAGAAGCTTTATGTTAGTATAGCACACTCTGTTGAGATGCCAGGCATATGAGTACCAGTTCATGTCCTGCTTATTACACTTCCTAACCAGCTCCCTTCTGATGCACCTGAGAAAATGGGCCAAGTGCTTGGGGCACTGCACCCACATGGGAGATCTGGAAGAAGCTCCAGTCTCCTGGCTCCAGATGACCCAGACCTGGCTGTTGTGGCCATGTGGGGAGTGAGCCAGCAGAGGAAAAATCAATAATCAATCTAACTCTCTCTCTCTCTCTCTCTCTCTCTCTCACTGTGTGTGTGTGTATGTGTGCATGTGTGTGTGCATGTGTATGTGTTACCTCCTCTCTTGGTAACTCTGCCTTTCAAAGAAATAAAAATATCTGTTAAAAAGCAGTTGCTCATATACATAAATTTGTGTTTTGTTTATTAGTTGCTATAAATGAGGAGGAAAACATATATTTATCTTTTTGGAAATGGCTTATTTCACTACGGATTGCATACATTTTGAAACAGAACTCTGTAGTATTCCATTGTGTATATAATACAATACCATAATGTCTTTATCCAATCATCAGTTGTTGAACATCTTTTTTGATCCCATATCTTAGCTATTGCGAATTGAGTGGCTATAAATTGGAGGTACAAAAAACTCTTCCATAGCTTATTTCATTTTCTTTGAGTAAAACCCTAGGTATGAATGACTGTGTCACATGATAGATCTACTTTTAGCTCTCTGAGGAATCACCATACTGTCTTCCATAATGGTTACACTAGTTTAGTGTATTAAGGTAAATTTTTCTATACATCCCCAACAGTATTTGTTATTTTTTTGGATGATAAGCAGTCTAATTGGAGTGAGGTGAAATCTTATGGTGGTTTTGATTTGCAGTTCCCTGATAGCTAGTGATCCTGAGCATCGTTATGTGTCTGTTGGCCATTCGCATATAAACTTTTGTAAAAGGCCTGCTTATATCCTTAGCCCATTTCTTACCTGGATTTTTTTGTAATGTTGTTCTTTTTTTTTTTTTTTTTTTTTTTTTGACAGGCAGAGTGAACAGTGAGATAGAGAGACAGAGAGAAAGGTCTTCCTTTTGCCGTTGGATCACCCTCCATTGACCGCCGCAGCCAGCGTGCTGCGGCCGGCACATCGCGCTGATCCGAAGCCTGCACCCGGTCTCCCATACAGGTGCAGGGCCCAAAAACTTGGGCCATCCTCCACTGCACTCCCAGGCCACAGCAGAGAGCTGGCCTGAAAGAGGGGAACCAGGACAGAATCTGGTGCCCTGACTGGGACTAGAACCCAGTGTGTGGGTGCCACAGGCAGAGGATTAGCCTATTGAGCCACAGCGCTGGCCATGTAATGTTGTTTTTGAGATTTGTGAGCTCCTTGTATATTTTAGACATCAATCCTTTATCAAATATGTAGTAGGTAAATATTTCTACCTTTTTGTCAGGTGCCTCTTCTTTCGTTGAGTGTTTCATTTGCTTGCAGAAGCTTTTTAGTTTGATGTAATACCTATTGATGCTTTTTTTTTAATCTATTTTTTGCTTTTAGAGTGCTTCTAGAGTGTCATCCAAATAGTTCTTGACTAAGCCCATGTCTTGAAATGTTTCTTCTATGTTCTCCTCTAGTAGTTTGATGGTTTCAGGTCTTAGGTTAGATCCTTGATCCATTATAAATTGAATTTTGTAAAAGTTGTAAGGTATGGGTCTTGTTTCATATTCTGCATACAGAGATCAAATTTTCCAAATATCATTTGTTGAAGATATTGTCCTTTCTTCAGGGATGGATTTTAGCTCATTCTCAAAGATTAGTTGGTTGCAGATGTGTGAATTAACTTTTGGGGTCTCAAATATGTTCCATTGCCCAACATGTCTATTTTTATTCCAGTACCTAGCTGTTTTGATTATAATTGCCCAGTAATATGTCTTAAAATTTGGTATTGTGATGTATCCAGTTTATTTTTATTGCTTAAGATTACTTTAGCTACTCAGGGTATTTTGTGTTTCCTTATAATTTTTTTTTAAAAATATATTTATTTTATTTGAAAGGCAGAGTTACAGAGAGGCAGTGGCAGAGGAAGATAGAGGTCTTTCATCTGCTGGTTGACTCCCCAGATGGTGGCAGTTGCTGGCACTGGGACAATCTGAAGCCAGGAGCTTCTTTCGGGTTCCCCATGTGGTGCAGGAGCCCAAGTACTTGGGCCGTTGTCTACTGCTTTCTCAGGCCATAGCAGAAAGCTGGATAGGAATTGGGACAGCTGGCACTCAAACTGGTGCCCAAAAAGGATCTTGGCAATGCAGATGGCAGCTTTATTTGCTATGCCAGAGTACAGGCCCCACCCATTATGATTTTTAGGATTTTTCTGGATCTGAGAAAAATGTCCTTGATAATTTAAGATTACCTTAAATCTGTAAATTACTTTGGGTAGTATGGATATTGTAACAATTAATTTAACTTAATTTTAATCAATATTAATTATTACAATCCATGAACATGGAAGATTTTTCCATTTTTTCTTTTCTTCTATATCTTTCTTTAATGTTTTATAATATTCATGCTAGATATCTTTCACATTCTTGGTTAAATTTATACCAAGGTATTTAAATTTTCATAGCCATTGTGAATATAACTGATCTTACAAATTCCTTCCTAGATGTGGCATTGTTTGTAGAGACAAATGCTATTGATTTTTTGAGTTTATTTTATATCCTGCAACTTTGCAAATGATGTTATGACTTCCAATAATCTCTTAATGAAGTCTCTTCTGTTACATATAGGATCATTCAGGCGTGAAGCCATCAAAACCTAAGCTTTTCTTTTTTTGGAAGGGTATTTACTACTTAACCAACATCTGTTTTGATTACTGGTCTCTTTAGGTATTCTATGTCTTCAGACCTCAATTGTGGACAGCGTGTGTCCAGATATCTATCAATTTATTTTAGATTTTCAGATTTTTTGGCATATAGCTGTTTGTACTAATTCTTTTTGATTCTTTAATTTCTATTGTATCAGTTGTAACATCTCCTTTTTCATATCTGATATTATTAGTTTTGGTATTCTTCCTTATTTTGGTTAGCTGGAAAATGCTTTAACAATTTTATTTTTTCAAAAAAACAGCTCTTCATTTCACTGATCTTTTCTATCATTTCTTTAATTTCAATTTTATTTATTTCTTCTCTAATTTTTATTATTTCTTTCTTTCTACTAAATTTGGTTTTGGTTTGGTTTATTCTTGTTTTTCTAGATCTTCAATATAGATTATTGGGTCATTTACTTGATACCTTTTCGATTTATGGATATAGGCACTACTTGCTATAAACGTTTCTCTTAACACTGCTTTTGCTGTAATCTATAAGATTTGGTACTTTGTGCTATCATCTTCATTTGTCCAGAAGACTCCACTAAGAGACTATTGGAACTCATAAAAGAATCTGGAAAAATCGCAGAGTATAAAATCAATATGGAAAAATCAACAGCCTTTGTTGATAGACAAGGTCCTGGCTGAGAAAGAACTTTTTAAGATTAGCACCTTCTGGCTGGTGCTGCGGTGCACTAGGCTAATCCTCCGAGTGCGATGCCAGCACCCCAGGTTCTAGTTCTGGTCGGGGCGCTGGATTCTGTCCCAGTTACTCCTCTTCCAGTCCTGCTCTCTGCTGTGGTCCGGGAGTGCAGTAGAGGATGGCCCAGGTCCTTGTGCCCTGTACCCACATGGGAGACCAGGAGGAAGTACCTGACTTCTGGCTTCTGATCGGTGCAGCGTGCCAGCCACAACACACCAGCCGTAACGGCCACTTGGGGGGTGAACCAACAGAGAAAGGAAGACCTTTCTCTCTCTTTCTCTCACTGTCTAACTCTGCCTGTCAAAAAAAAAAAAAAAATTAGCCCCTTCACAAGAGCTCCAAAAATAATCAAGTACCTTAGAACAAGTTTAACCAATGATTTCAGAGATCTCTATGATGAAAATTACAAAACATTAATGAAAGAAATAAGAAGATATTAAGAAATGGAAAAATCTTCCATGTTCATAGATTATAAGAATCAACATCTTCCAAATGTTCATACTAACAAAATCAATTTACATATTCAATGTGATCTCCAGCACTCAGGGAACTCTAAGATTCTGGAGCTGGACCCAGTGATTGCCCACAGACCCAACCACACACCAATGACATTCTTCGCAGATCTAGAAAAAAATGTTGTTAGTTCATATGGAAACAAAAGAGACCCTGAATAGCTAAAGCAATATTATAAAAAAACAAAGCCAGAGGCATTATATTACCTGATTCCAAGACATACCACAGGACAGTTATAATCTTAACAGCTATAATCAAAAGAGCTGAGTACTGGCACAAAAACAGACTTGTAGACCAATAGAATAGAACACAAACTCCAAAAATCAATCCATGCATTTATAACCAACTTCTCTTTGAAAAAGGAGCTAAAATCAATCCCTATAGCAAGAATAATCTGTTTAACAAATGGTGCTTAGGCGAGGCTGGCGCTGTGGCTCACTTGGTTAATCCTCCACCTGCGGCGCCATCATCGCATATGGGCGCCAGGTTCTAGTCCCAGTAGATCCTCTTCCAGTCCAGCTCTCTGCTGTGGCCCAGGAGGGCAGTGGAGGATGGCCCAAGTGTTTGGGCCCCTGTACCCAATCCTGGCTTCGGATTGGTGCAGTGCTGGCCGTAGCAGCCATTTGGGGAGTGAACCAATGGAAGGAAGACCTTTCTCTCTGTCTCTCTCTTTCACTATCTATAAATCTACCTGTCAAATAAATTTTAAAAATTTTTAAAAATGGTGCTTAGGAAACTGAATCTCTGCATCCAAATGTATAAAACTAGACCCTTCCTTACACCCTACACAAAAATCCATTCAAAATGGATCAAAGACCTAAATCTATGACCTGATTTCATCAAATCATTAGAGAACATTGGGGAAACACCGCAAGAAATATTCATAGGCAAAGACTTCTTGGAAAAGACACCAGAAGCACAATCAATGAAAAAAAAAATTAAAAGTTGGATTACATCAAGCTGAGAAGCTTCTGCAAGAAGAAGTGACAACTGACAGAATGGGAGAAAATTTTTGCAAACTACACAACTGATAAAGAATCTATAAAGAGCTCAAGAAATTCAACAGCAGCAAAACAAAAAATCCAGTTAAGAAATGGGATGTGTATATCTTACTCCAAGTTAGGGAACTTTTCTGTTATTATTTTACTAAAGAGGTCTTCTAATCCAGTTTTTTCATACCTTTAGAATCTCCTAAGACATACATGTGTGATCATTTGATTTTATCCCATAAACCAGCACTATTTTTGTTTTTTATTTTTGTTTTTATCTGAATGAAATATTTCCAAAGATTTGTCTTATAGTTCTAGTATTCATTGTTCTACATCACCAAATCTGTTGTTAAAGTTTTCCACTTTATTTTTAAATTGACATTTGAATAATTTCCAATGTTTGAATTTGATTCTTCTTTAAAATCTCTATCTCCCTACACATTTCCTAATTCATGTTATATATGGACTTCTTTACTCACATGTTCTCCATGTTTCTGAGTTCTTATGATCATTCTTTTGAATTCCTTTGCAATGATTTTATCAATCTTATTTTCTTCACATTCTAATATTGAAGTGTTATTATGGTCCTTCTATGTGGTCAAGTTGTCTTCTATATTCACGTTTTTTTGTATTTCTGTGTTAATTATCAGGCATCTGTGTAAACACTTGTTGATTTTCTCCTCTGAAGATATTATTTTTGAAATGTGCCTCTATGGCTTAGTGTTGTTCCTGCTGATTCAGTGCATATCCACAGGTGCATGCTATGTGGGGCCAGGGTGCTCTGCTCAGTTCTGGAGGTTGGAGCAGAGATCCAGAGCAACATCAAAGTTAGGTATGGTCTATCTCCTCTGTAATCAGTAGCTGGAAGAATATGATTTTGCTGGATACAGTGTTCACAGCTTTAGCCTCTCTGTCACAAGATGAACCAATGGTGTAGGGTGAGCTCACAGTGCTCGCTCACCACATCCACTAAAGTGCACAAACCTCATAAACGATCTATATGCTACTCAGCGTGAATACACAACACTCCAATGATGATCCTCCCAAGAACTCAGGGACCTCTTTAGTCTCTGGAGCTGGACCCAATGATTGCCCACAGACCCAACCACACCCTGGGCCCTATTGCACAGTCATAGGATCCTCATAGTCACATGGAGATGGGAATCCATTCTCTGCTTCACTGCCCCAATCCAGGAGTCAATTACTACTGTGACAGAGGTTGGTGCTCCACCTTGGCCATCAACAACTCTTTAATTGAGCACTTACTATGGATCAGACTCTGCTGAATGCTTCACATGCCAGGGTACTGCAAAAGGTTTTTAGAAAATGGAGTTAAAATCTAAGTTTATTTTGGTGCTAATTGTATGTGGATATCTATGTTGATGAGTCATATTCTGAAAGTTCATGGAAACATTTCTTATGAAAAAAAAAAAAAACTATGTACTAATTTCAACATTTTTGCACCAAAATAAATCTATTCTTTAATTCGTTTTTCATGAACTTTTTGAAGTGCATTATATTATATAACGTAATTCAACCTCAAGAAGTAGATGTTGTTCATAATTAACTGGATGGACTGTGCACAGTTTAAATCTAAAGCAAAGTTTTACCACAGAGTCACTATCTGAGCCCCTGTCCATCTGATTACAATATATTTTGTGATTTAATTTCTCTGACAATGTGTTTCAGCAACTGGAACATGAAAGATGGCTGTAGCTTTGCAAGAGATTCATTTACAAAAGACCAAATAAATCACCATTCAAAGATTTATTCGCAGGAATATGCATGATTACCAATGTTAAGTAAGATTTAACTTGGAAAGAAATTCTAATACATCAGATTAAAATGTAAATTCTTCTCCTGTAGCTGTTTTTCACAACTTTTTTTTTTTCTTAGAACATCAGTAATTACTTAAAACATCTTGGGGATTCATGTCAAAGACGGCTACATTTGCAAGATAAAAAGAACCAGTACTCTAGTAATTTGTTGTTATACCAGAAGTTTATATCTCTGGACACCAAAGACTTTTTTTTCTGCACTGCAGTTAAACTGCTGAAGTGATATAAATTACACTTATATTCATTGCCTGGAGAATATTTAATATAGGATTATTGATTTGCCATTGACTCAAAATATTAGGAAACTAGATTGTGAGGAAGGAAGCCACTGAATAAATAACACTTATGAAAGAATGCCAGTCAAAGAAAATATAGGTTAAAGGGGTTTGTTTCTCTTGGGAGTGGGTACTGATGATGTCAAGTTGGCATAGTGTTGTAAATATTATTTACAAAATTATAAATTAAAGCTCTACAAAAATCCTTATAAAATGCTTAGGAAAGCTTTGTTAATGTTAAACAACAAATATTGTTTGAAAGGGAAAATAAATATGTCGGAGAATTAAATTAGTATTTGTTAATATTTAAAACTATTGTAAGTTTTCTAATGTAATGATCACCATAACTTTAGAAGCTGCAACTATTCAATCAAGATACACAACTAACATAATTAGTATTGGAACCAAGATCTTACAGCTTTCAAAACCATGTCATTGTTATTATCATAAAGGGAAAATACAATTATCATTTTGCCATGAGTCAACAGAGAAGAACCATGTAACATTCTTCAGCTGCATTACCATGTGTCCTCAAGATACTGAGAATGAAATTAATATTGATAAAGAATATAAAGTTTAGGTGTTGTTTAATTTGACTGTATTTATGCTAAAATATATAAAATAAGGATACATTTGCTAATATAAAGAAGCCAAACTATTTGCCATAAAAGCAATTTAGTTATTCTGTTAGCTTCCAGGCATCTTGATGTCAACCCATGCAAGATACATATTAAAGGAACATTTATGTTTCATTGTTTTATTTGGATTGAGTAGACTTTCCTTTGGGAAACAATGGGATATTTGTTAGTTTTATCATTTATAATTATTTTACTCTGAATTGAAACAAAGTATTCTCAGCAATGCTTTAATATGATAAAAGCTGACAACATAATGAGAACATACAACATAAATATTTTTATTTAATATATTTCTTCTAATCAGGAGAATGGGTGGCTAATGATTCAAATCTTAAAGGAAGATGAGCCATCAGAAATGTCTGCAACATTTTTCCTTTTAGGTAGGACTGTTTGCTGCAGGACTTAATCCAAATAGCCTACATGTTAACAGCAGCCATCATGAGAAGAATCTGTGTATTATACCACAAGAGCCTTTAAATGAGCACAATCCATCATTTCCTGATATATTATCTGCTAACCAAGTGCATCACATTATAGTGAAACTACTATATGTTACATCTTGCAGATGGTCTACATTATCAGTTTGTCAACGATTTATATTTAACATGTTGCTTTCACCATAACATACTTCTGAGGAAAGTAACAACAATGCCACTTTTTATAATAAAAAAAAAAGTATCAGACTTTTCTTCATTAGTTAATGCAAGTAAGCACCTTCCACATCAATTATCTTTAAACTATTTCCTACCTACCAACATTTGAAAATATCTCAGTTGATATCCTGAATAACACTTAAAGCGTGATTACTAATAAATGTACAGGAAGGTTTTCAGTTTACACTAAAATATATTTAAGCACTATGCTACTATCAACACATTAGCTTTCTCTCTAGTATGTTGATGCAGAAATACACAGTTTGCAATAGGACAGGGGGAATATCAAATTCTCAGTCTTATTTTTACTTAGTGTTGGGAATAAAAGGAAAGGAGAAAAACTACTGTTTCAACACACAATATTTGCAGCCCTTAGTTAACTGAGCCAAGTATATGATTTAGAAAAGTAATTACTATATTCTTCAGTATCTGTCATGGAAAGATTCTTTATTTCAATGGGATCAAATATTTTATTGTGTTTTCGTGAGCACATTACTTTAAAAATAATTTATTCATCAAGAAATGGAGAAAGGAATACAGATCCAACTGTTTTGTTCTGAGGATTAAAAAACAAATTATATTATAATTGTATGGTTATTTTTAAAATTTATTTTATTTATTTGAAAGAGTTACAGAGAGAGGTAGAGACAGAAAGAGCAGTCTTCCATCTGATGGTTCACTCCCCAGATGGCTGCAACAGCTGGAGCTGCGCTGATCGAAACCAGGAGCCAGGAGCTTCTTTTAGGCCCCCCATGTGGGCGGAGAGTCCCAAGGACCCGGCTCATCCTCTACTGCCACTCCAGGCCTTAGCAGAGAGCTGGATGGGAAGAGGAGCAGCCGGGACTAGAACCAGTGCCCATGTGGGATGCCGGCACTTGCAGGCCAGGGTTTTAACCCGCTGCGCCACAGCACTGGCCCCATAATTGTATAGTTATTACATGAGGCTAACCCAAGACAGTACAGCCAGAAAAGATAAAATCTATTTCAGTTGCAACATTGTAATCCCATCAATAAAATCTTATTACCAGACAGAAAAAAAAGAAATCCTTAAAATGGGTTTTATTACTAACTTTTCAAAACATTTTACTGCCATATATAATTAATATTCACATGTTTTGAATGACTTTTAAAATACTAAAAAGTAATTATAATAAATACAATCTATGAAAATGTGGGCTAATTACTGTATTTTAAATATTAACTATTTAACTCTTTAGATTCTTTGAATAGTATTCAAAATCAGGAATCCTTTTTTAATGCATATTTATGCATATCCCTAGGATACATCCCTATAAAAATCTTTTTAATTCACAAGATAATTTTACATTTGATTCATATTACAAAACCATTGTAAATAGAAGTTGAAAACAATTTTCACTTCTTTGTGCTACACAAATATGTCCCCTTTGTAAAAATGCTACAGTAAAATCATGTTACCAATTGTCCTACTTTGAAGTGTTTGAAAGGCAAAACAGAAAAATGCACCATTATTTAGATATGAATATGATTATGATTAAGCGAGGCTATCCTACTATATCCTTGTAATCTCTTGTATTTGTTTTCATTTTTACTTGTCAACTAATGTTTCTCCTGTTTATTGCTTATACTTTGGCATGTAAACATCATGTTAATCTCAAAAACTCTTTATATTATACATTGTAACTTTATTTACATAAACACACATTTTATCAAACATAATGCTTTCCTTTTCATTTTGTATGTTTCTATAATGACATTTTAAATCTGTATATGATATTTGGATTTTTTGTTTTGTTTTTAAAGATTTTATTTATTTATTTATTTGAGAGCTAGAGTTACAGAAAGTAAGAGGGAGAGACAGAGAGAAAAGTGTTCATTCCATTGGTTCACTCCCAAATGGCCGCAAGGGCCAGAGCTGGGCTGGTCCAAAGCCAGGAGCCAGGTGCTTCTTCCCAGTCTCCCACGTGGGTGCAGGGGCCCAAGCATTTGGGCCATCTTCTACTGCTTTCCCAGGCCACAGCAGAGAGCTGGACTGGAAGAGGAGCAGCTGGGACTAGAACTGGCGCCCATTTGGTATGCTGGCGCTGCAGGTGGAGGATTAACCTACTGCGCCACAGTAGGTTATAGGTGCCACATAAGCTACTAGAATTTAGGGTGCCATACAATATCACCATATGCTTATTAATAAATCCCCAATATTAATAAGCCTGAGAGGGTTCTTGTCTAATATTTAGAGAAGAATTCTAAATACCGGCACAGATAAACAAGGCAGCATGGTACATTTTAGGCTTTTATTTAGTGTGAAAGATGCATAGGAGAGTGAGAACTTTATTTAAGAGAGAGAGGTAAATCTGGGTTCATACCGAGTACCAGGAACCAGCCATGTGGAGGAGCATCTAGGCCAGGAAGCCACGCGCCCTGGAGGCACAGGGCTACAGCAAGCCCCCTCCTAGCAAGAGGCCAGGGAAGAAGAGAAGCCCGGACATACCATGTCCCAGGCTTTTAACCCACTTCCAAAGGGGAGTGGTTAATTAAACTGATTGGCTGGTGGGCACCCAGGTGTGACCAGGTAGGGGCATGAGGTCACACAGGGGCATGCTTCCAGCTCACAAACCTAATCAATTTTAACCTATATGCCTGCCTACTACACTAAGGATTTGCTCTCAACCTTTCTAATTGCTTGGAATTTCATTTTCTGTTGACAATTAGGGGTGGGGTGTTGGAGGCCACCTAACTGTGGAGGATTCAAATATTTACTCCACAGTTAGGGACCTGGAAGCATGTCCAAGGTTAATGGGGTTCACAACCCAAGTGAACTTTTGTGCAGTCAGCTTGGCACTGGAGTTCAGTTCACTCTTCCTTTCCAAGTTGAGAGGCATCTCTTCCACAGTGTGCTTTTTGAAGTTGGGGAGGGGTCATGTACATAATTCTTTTCTTATTTTCTTCATTTCTAGTTTTCTCAGGATTATAACAAGGGGAAGTACTGTGTTCTCTCACCTGTATTCAATAGCTCTTGTTAAGGTGACGTGGTGTGTATGTAATGGTTCACACTGGTGTCTCCCCGGCTGGGAGGTTGCTGGAACTTTTTATTCAGCTACTGTCTTGGCTCTGCCTTCCCTGTTATTATTTTAAACTGTCTTATCAACACACTAACTCAGTGCTCAGAGATATAGAAAAATTTACTTTTGCAAAGCGTAGAACAGAAATTCAGATTAGTGGTACACTATAGTTAATAGAAAGGACAAGAATACAAATGGGAAAAATTAAAGACAGTTATTAGCCTGTGTATCAATTAGAACATTTTTCTTTGCAAATGATTAAAATACTCTTCCAGAATGGCTTACAGAAAACAGAACTTAATGGATCATGCCGCCACAAAATCCCCAGATATTCAACTGTGACTTGGTAAAATGATAAAATAATGTTATCTGGATTCATTGTTTCTTTTGTTATCTTTATTTTCCTATAATTTTGATCATTTTTCAGATAGGTGATCCTCTGTGGTAGAAAGATGATTTGAATAGAATCCCACCATTTTCCAGACTGAAGTGAAAGCAGAATGTTTTCCTATGTTCTGAATGTTTAGTCCTATATTGTTATGACTTTGAATGGTTCAGGATAGTTTTAAGATTATATTAAATTCATCATGGCCTCAGCATCTCATGCTGTTATTGATAAATCCTGTCACATGTTGTCCCTTGTATGAGAGAAGAGCCAGATGCTTTTTAAACACATTAAGAGTATAGAAAGGCTATTTTCCTAAAAATTAGAAGTCGTTTGGAGAAATAGGACTAACTGATGTTAGGTGGCTATTTTAGTCAGCTGTGGTAGCTATAAAAAATTACAGTGAAGTGGCTTACATATGGCAAATATTCATTTCTCATAGTTCTGCAGGGTGCAATGTCCAAATTCAAAGTATCCATGTATCTGGTGTCCAGAGATGGTCTGCTTCCCCATTTCAGATCTCTCTCTTCTCTTTGATGTAGCAGAGAGCAGAGAGAGGAAGCGAGCTCCCTCAGGTGTCTTTTATTATAAAGGCACTAGCCTTGTCATGAGGTCACAATTTTCATGACTTAGCTACCTCCCAGAAGACCCATCTCCAGAAACACTGCACTGGGAAATAGGGATTTCTCATGTGAATCCTGGGAAGATATAATATTCAGTCCATGGCAGTGCCAGAAACAAACAAAAACATTATTTTTTAAGATCTTATTCACTTTTTATTTGAGAGAATTATAGACAGTGAGAGAGAGACAGAGAGAAAGGTCTTCCTTCCATTGGTTCACCCCCCAAATGGCCACTACTGCCGGCACTGCGCCGATCTGAAGCCAGGAGCAAGGTGCTTCTTCCTGGTCTCCCACGTGGGTGCAGGGCCTAAGGACTTGGGCCATCCTCCACTGCCCTCCCGGGCCATAGCAGAGAGCTGGACTGGAAAAGGGGCAAATGGGACTAGAACTGGTGCCCATATGGGATGCCAGCACTGCAGGCAGAGGATTAGCCAAGTGGGCCACGGTGCCGGCCCCCAAAAATATTATTATAGTCAGATGTTTCATTGTTACCATTTAACTTAACTTTCAGAAACTCATTTTTTCATCATTTTTTAATATCCATGTTTCTGAAGAATTTAAACACATTTGTAAATAACAAAGATGTTGTTTACCAATGAGTGTTTACCATTTTAAGTTTCCTCCACTCATGCTAGTTTTTTGTCATGTCTAGTTGATATTTAAAAGCAACCTTTGGTTAAATAGCTTCCGTACCCTCTTCTTAACAGATAAAACTGAGTATCCTGCATTTGTAATTTTTTTGCTATGGTATAGTAAGGTCTGATTATTTGTATATGGAGAGTCATGATACATTTTTTGTGAAAAACATATTATATATATAAATAATTAGGATGTAATTGTAAATTCTGAAAATGAATGACAGGGACACAAGAAAAAGATGAGTGTCTTGGGAGTGAAGACATACATTAATATACCATAATAAAATTATGTGCAGTAAAAGAGACTAAGTACAATCATTTTCTTTTTATCTTGCTCCTAATGCTTTCATTCCCTTTCTTGTTTGATTTTTCTTTCGGTTTCTATTAATAGGAGTGATTGAGTGGATTCAGATAGCTGAGTTAAAACAGTGTTTCCTGGCATCTACTCTGTGCAGAGCTGAAGCCAACGTTAGCCTACATTCACTTGCAGTGTAGTCTTTAAAACAGTATAGTCATTAATGATTAAGTTAAGGGCTTAATAAACAATAATTGCTGTGTTGCCAATGCAACTAAATGAATATTTTTCAATTGTCTATCTCTTATTTAACCTCAAAATGAATAGTTTAATCACGTTCTTTCTAATAATTATCACATTTCTGTGAGTTAATTTTATGGATAATATATCCAGGTAGGAAGAAGAGAGGTTAAAACAGATTTTGTAAGGAACATTGACCATCTGTTTGCTCTACTTCAAACACCATGATGTTGAATGTCATTGCTGCTAGGTATTTAGAGTCAAGACATGTTTAAGCATACCTGAAGAATTGACTTATCTCAGAGTTGTACAACTGAAACTCAGTATAGTTTAAAATGTCTAAATTAATTGACATTATCTAATTATTTCAAGCACAATAGTCATTAAGATAACAATACCAGTAGCTACTATTTATAGGACATCTATGATATACGTCATTTAAGTCATGCAACACACCTATGAGGGAGTTACCATCATCATCATTATTTTCCAGAGATGCAACCTAGGGCTGCACATATCTACAATGTGGCACACTTGATTTTAGATGTAGTAGGTTGCTGAGATTAAATTCTAATAGCATATCAAGTGACAACTATTTAATTGGACAAATGTATTTTTTCTATCTAACCTTGTGTCATCTACTTGTTATTCAATCTCTGCAATACTCTCCTGAAGTACCCACATTTTGCCTACACTTCTTGGAATATCTGCCAGATATTTTTTACCCTAAGCCTAGATTTCCTCTCATTTCATGTGGACCAGAAATGATACTAAACATCTGTGGTCTCACTCGTAATTCTGGGTTCTGAGCATGAGATAGCATTGCAAGGAGACAATAAACCTCTGTGTCTGCTGAGAATAACTATTTTATTGTAATTCTAAATTGAAAAAGGATGGTTTATTTCCATTCTGTAAGTGAGTTGACTCTGAAGTTCTTTTCTCCTTACTTTGATCAACTTTGTCCAGCCTCTAATTTTTCTGCTCAATTAGTTCATCTCTAAACAACAGGAACAAAAAAAAAATTTTTTTGAGAGGGAGAGAGAAAAAAACACAACTATTTTTGCTGGTTCGTTCTCTAAATGCCTACAATGACTGTGGTTTCGCTATTTTGAAACTAGGAGCTTCAAATTCCAGTCTGGATCTCTCATGCGTGTGGCAGGAACCTAACTATTTGAGCCATCACTCCAGGGTATGCCTTAGCAGGGAGCTGCAGTCAGAAGCTAGAGGTAGGCACCAAACCCAGGCTCTCCAATATGGGATGCGAGGGTCCAAACTGGCATCTTAATGACAAGGTCAAATACACACAATAATGGGAAATTTGATGGAGCAGAAGAGCATTTTCCAATCCTGCCAGACATTAAGATGACATGAGGAACCCAGTAAAACACAAAGAAACAGTTCTGTATCTAGATGACTACAGGAATTTATATATTTATAAGGCACTTCTAATAATTTTTATGATTCAGAAAGTTTGAAAAGTTTAAAAGGGAAGGAAATTTAGAGTCATAAAACAGTAATCAGTCAAGTTGCTAGGATGGGTTTCGAGAACCTAACAGAATTTATCATAAAAGTGAAGAAAACGAATCTGTATACTTTAGATTTTTACAGTATTCCTATGTTCTGATCTTTACCTGTCTCCTCCCGTAAATACTTACATGTGTGTGATGTGTAGCTTTCCTTAGGGGAAAAAGAAGTCAATGTTTGGACCTCAGGTGCTGCAACCTGCTCTGCTTGGTGGTTTTGGATGTTTGGCAACTTTGACAGGTCAACTGGTTTGGTTGAACTTCTCGGCTGATTATATGACTACTTCATAGAGAAACTTCTGCTTTTAACAATAACCAGGTTATTGTGGATCATGAACCAGTTCTCCAAATACATATGTACAAATTGATATTCAAAATCAGCTTCTAAAGTTTTTGAGTTTAATGTCATCTGGGTCTTTGAAAAAGAAGTCAGAAGGATTTTTATATCGGAAATCAGTAGAGTGATATCTTTACTATCAGAAAATAACTTTCTTCAGATATTAATGTTGCCATCAGAATTACACTGTAAGACACTGTATCTAGAGTTCCCTTCTCTCTTGAACAGCAAATCTTACTCATCACCTAAGTATTCAGGTCACCTTTCATAAGCAGCATATAAAGAACATTAATCTTTATGTGTGTCTGCCTTCTTTTTATTCCAAGGTTAGCTATTGTCAAATATTTTCATCCCACAACCTTTTGTGTTGCCAAGAGTCTTGTTTATTAACTCCTCCAATAACCTCCTATCCTTTAAAAGAAAACCATTGAGTTTTGGGGGGAACTATCAGTACTGACCAGAAACTGAGGCAACATTCAACCTACAAAACTTACTGTTACAGTATACTGCAATATGTCAGCAATGTGATGATGAGACATAATAATTAAAAATGTCTGAGGGGCTGGGGCTGTGACACAGTGGTTTAAAGCTCCAGCCTGCAGTGCCCACATCCCACATGGACACTGGTTCAAGACCGGCTGCTTCACTTCCAATCCAGCTCCCTTCTAATGTGCCTGGGAAAGCTGCAGTGGAAGGCCCAAGTCCATGGGCCCCTGCACCTACATGGGACACCCAGAAGAAGCTCTTAGCTTTGGATTGGCTCAGCTCTGGCCATTGAGGCCTTTTGGGGAGTGACAGCAGATGGAAGACTCCCCCCTCTGTAACTTCGTATTCCAAATAAATAAATCCTCTTTAAAAAGTCTGAGTAAGTGATATTCATAACCAATAAAAATATGAGCTTTTAAGAAATTACTTGAGTCTTTAAAAAAAGATCCTTGAGGCCATATGGGGAGTGAACCAAAAGATGGAAGGTCTCTCTGTGTCTCCCTTCTCTAACTATACCTTTCAAATAAATAAATATTAGAAGAAAAACTAGATGTTTAAATGTGTTTTAAACTTGCAATGTGTTTCTAGTCAGGAAAACACAAATACAAAAGGTCAAAATAGTACAAAAAAGTATTTATATATAAGATATGAGTGCTATCACAATAAAGAAAAAAAGGTAAATTACTGAATGTAATTCATTGGGCAACTACCCGTTCATTTGGGATACAAAAACAACAATGGATTTACACTTCTTAACTCCAACAAAAATCATGCTAAGTGCACTGATGAAATTATAAACTTTAACAGTAATATAAAGAAAAAATGTGTGAATTTATTATTTTGAACTCTTAAAATGTTGAAGGTGGTTTTATGTAACTCATAGGGTTTGAAACAAAATAGCAATGCTTTTAAAAATATCATATACTGTTTGTATCACTGTCAATCTCCAGAGGGCATGGTGGGCACTCCCAGGAATTTGTGAGGCCACAGATTATATCACCTGTGAGCAGCTTGGGACAATTTGGGCAGCCAGAAGGTTGCTTTTATTACTCTCCTCCAAAATTGGGTGAAAATTTATCTTGGAATTCATTGTCAGACTGCTAAAGTCATTCCTAGATCAATGTCTATGGATAGTCTCTGAACTTTATTCAGTAACAGAGATCTGTACCCAGGTGTGAAAGACTTGTTTTGGGTGCGTATCTATCACCTTCAGCCTCGTGTGGTAGGCCCTATACAAACCAAAGTGATTCTAATCTATCAAGCATAGATCTTAGCCTGGGTAAGCCTAGAGGCTCAGTGTTTGACCCCTGCTAGCACAGTAGAGGCCTTTGGGATTTATTTGGTACTGGGTTCTATACAGTAGGCCCAGCTGTGAGCTCCATAGTGAGGTCCTAAGTGATATCGGGAACGACCCCATAAAATCTACACAAGAATGTGGCCCTTTAAAGTTCCCCAGAAGTGCCATCTGGGGTGCCACATATACTACCGGAATTTGGGGTGCCATATTATATTACCATATGCTTATTAATAAATCCCCAATATTAATTAGCCTGAGAAGGTTCTTGGAGATTTGACAAGACCTGGTGACTGTGAGACCCAGGTGTGACTCACCCATCTAGTGCTTGCCTAAAACTAAAACCTTAGGCAGACCATAAGGAATCACAGTGTTATGGGAAAATGGTGGCAGAGAAATTATTATTATATTGGTTCTTTGTCTCACATGGAAGAATTTCCAAGCAGACAAGCAGAGAGATTTAATAAGATTTATTAGTGTCAAAGACCTCCAGCCAGAGTGGTGTGGAGGGGGCTGCCAAGAGGAAAAAAACAAAAAACTCCATAGCACTGGAGTTTTTATGTGCAATTTTGAAGGGAAAAAAAAAAGAAAAAACAACTTGACAATCAGTTGGGCAGTAAGTTACCAGGTGGAGCCAAAACCCATAAAAAGACCTGATTTACAATTCTCCATCCTGTCTGGCTGCTCATGATAAACCAACAACAACAACACCCAGAGGGTGGGATAGGTAGCTTGTTTTTACAATAAGCTGCGAACTCAGAAAGGGCACCCCTTGTTATTCTCATGGTAAATTTGGAAGGAGGGTGGCCTGTTTGTTCTTCTTACAGATAACATTTAGGGGGAGGAAGCAATTATTTTATACCCAAATTCCACTGGGACCACCTTGACTACCTTAATCCATCTGACTCCACACAACAGCAAGACTGTTTCAGACCCAGTGCTAGAGTGTTAAGAGCCACCATTGAACAGATCCTAATTATTCCTGTCCTCAACCCACTGCCTGAAGACAGAGCCTCTGGACCAGTGCAGTTCCAGGGTTCTTGTTGGGCACTCTTATACCCCAGCCAGCCAGTGGCTGATAGGTGAAGCATTGAACAGTGAACCCACTACAACAGTAAACAGACCATATCCTACTTCAGCAGCAAACAGACCAAGCTGCACTGGTCTTGGTGGACTGTTAGCTCAGGAGGTGATCTAGCATCATGGCATTGACTGATATAGGTCAAGGTTCTGAGTCTTCCACAGACCCAGGAAGAGGCCTGGAGGGGCAAACTGCCCACTTTTTAGGCACTTCCTCAGTCTATACTGAATAATATATATACAATGGATTTGATAGAAATTCAAGTTTGGGGAGTATTATAAAATGGAATCAGTAGACAAAGATCAGCATCCAGACCTAGGGCAAACCTCAACAGAGGCTGTTGTCTAGTGCTGAGGCAGCAGAAGTATCCATAGGCTCAGAGAAAATAAATAGACTACTTAGAATTTTATAAAGATTCACAAATGAAGCCATATTACAAAAAATAATCCTTCACTGCACAGACAATGTCATACTTTTACAAGCACCATGAACTTCCAAGGAACTATGATCTGAAAGATAAAATAACCTGCAGAAACCAATCATCTAGGAACATAAATTTCCAAATGCTCAGATGAAGGTTTCAAAATGGCTCTTTAAAGATAACAAATGAAATTCAAGGGAGGGGCTGGCACTGTAGCATAGTGAGTAAAGCTACCGCCTATGGTACTGGCATCCCATATGGGTGCCAGTTCCAGTTCCAGCTGTTCCACTTCCAATCCAGCTCTCTGCTGTAGCCTGGGAAGAAGTAGAAGATGGCCCAAGTCTTTGGGCCCCTGCACCCACATGAGAGACCTGGAACAAACTCCTGGTTCCTGGCTTTGGATTGGCACAGCTTCATGCATTGTGGCCATCTGGGCTGTGAACCAGCAGATGCAAGACCTCTTTCTCTTTCTCTCTCTCTCTCTCTCTCTGCCTCTCTTGAACCAGCAGATACAAGACCTCTTTCTCTTTCTCTCTCTCTCTCTGCCTCTGTAACTCTGCCTTTCAAGTAAATCATAAATCTTAAAAAGGAAAGAAAATATAGAAATAAACTTCTTAAAAAGAAATTCAAGGAAAAACAGAAAAACTTCAATATTCAGAGTTTATAGAGATGAAAGTAAGTAAACAAAATCAAGCAGAAATCTTTCAACTGAAGTGAAATTTAAAAGATAACCAAGTCATCAATAGGAGAATAAACTAAACCGAAGAAAACATCAGTAAGCTCAAATATAGGCTATTTGAAAACACACAGTTGAAGGAGAGAAAATAATCAAGAAGAATGAAGAAGACTTATGGAAATAGAGGTTAGTATATAAAGAGAAAATATTCAAGTTATAGGGATTTCAAAGGGACTTGAGAATGCCACAGGGGGAAAAAACATGTTCAAAGAGTTATCTACAGATAACTAAATTCTCCAAATCTATAGAAAGATACAATTAGCCAAGTACAAAAGACTAGAGATCATGAGCTAGGATAAACTCAACCAAGTCTAATCAAAACATATTACAATCAAGTTCTCCATGGTGAAGGATAAAAGAGAAAGCTTTCAAGCTGCAGGAGAAAAGAAAAAATTACAACTAAAGGGGTCCCAATTCACCTGACTGCACACTGCTCAACAGAAACTTTATAGGCCAGGTGGGAGCAGATTAGACTTCCACACTACTGAAGGAAAACAAACAAATGAAAAAGCCAACCAAGAATACCCTATTCAGCAAAGCTATCCTTCAGACATGAGAGAGAAATAAAGACATTCCCAGACAAACAATAGCTGAGGAAATTTATCACCACCAGAACTGTGTTATAAGAAATACTAAAGAGGATTCTTCAAACTGAAATAAAAAGATAACAAAAAGTGAGAATAACATGTCAAAAAGTAAACACACACTGGTAAGAATAACTATACCAGAAATTCCAGAATGCTCTAATATTGTAAATATGGTGTGCAAATAGCTTGTCACTTTACTGTGAAGATTAAAGCAGAAATTATAATTACTACATTAAAATGTTAAGAGACAAGCAAGATAGAAATTGGTCATATGTAACATCAAAAATTCAAAAAGTTAGGTAGTAATGGAGCACAACTGTAGTGCTCTTTATTGGGATTCTTATATCTTTGTCTCCCTAACTTTTTAATCAATGTTGTTACCATTTCAAGATTGCTTCTCATAACTAAAAAAAAGCCTTTTGTAAAACATGTAATAACAAAGTAGAAACTGAAGGACTTGTGAAAATTGTGAGTCTAACCTGCTGAAAAACAAGGAAGTTTCAAGAAAGGTCAGTTAGAAAGTTTCAAGAAAGGTCAGTTTCTAGGAAACTGCAACTTAGCAGATAACAGGGAATACCAGTTTGGAAACCCCCGCTTGTGCAATGGTTAAGATAAGTAAAACTGATGTGTACTAAGATAAGTAGAACTGCTGTATACTAAGATAAGTAAAATTACTGTAAACAAAAACCCCATTCCCCTTTGTATTCACTTGCTTAAGATAATTTTGTGGTTTTTGCCTTTAAATACTGCCTGTAACCCTCGTCCAGCACCTCACTCTCTCAGGAGGGAGGGGTCCGTTTTGCGAAAAACATAAATAAACCGCCTCTTGTGTTTGCATCACCGGTGTCCGGAGTCTGAATTTCTGGGTCCCCAGGGTGCTACCAAGAACCCACCAGCTTTGGGTCCTTCAGAAACCATTAGTAAACTGACCAAAAATGATAAGCAAAAACCAAAAGAACACTGGTAGAGAAAATTCTTTCAACACTAATGACAGTTTCAAGAGAGGCAGAAAGAAAGAAGGAGGCTACAACAAAAATGTAAAACATATATATAAAATGGCAATAGAAAGATCTTACCTACCAATAGTTAACCTAAATGCCAATACACTAGATTCTCCAATTAAAAGACATAGTGGCTTAATGGATTAAAAAACAGAATGTAACTATATATTATTTACAAGGAACTAATTTAACTTCTTAGGACATGAATAGAATGAAATGTAAAGGATAGAATAAGCTATTTTATGCAGAGGAAGCAGTGGAATTCATACTTCCATAAAATGAAGTACACTTTAGAGGCTGGCATTATGGTGTAGTGGGTTAAGCATCCTCCTGCAGCACCATCATTCCTTAAGGGTGCCAGATCCATTCCCAGGTGCTGCACTTCTGATACTGCTCCCTGATAATGAGCCATGAAAAATAGCAGAGGATGGTCCAAGTGCTTGGGCCCCTGTACACATGTGAGAGAACTGGAAGAAGCTCCTGGTTCTGGGCTTCAGCCTGGCTCAGTTCTGGTTGTTGAAGCCATTTGTGAAATGAACCTGAAGATGGAAGACCTCACTGTCTCTCCCTCTCTCTCTAAATCTTACTATCAATTAAATAAAAATTAGATAAAAAAAGAAATATTTTAAATCAAAAGCAGTAAAAACAGACCAACAAAGTCATACAATGATCAAAGATTGACTCCAGAAAGAGGAAAAAAAAAGTTATAAATATATGCATTCAGGGTTCCAACAGGAGGTGGCTTCTCAGCAGGAGGTGGCTTCTCTAGCGGGATGCCAGTTTGCAAAAACTGAACCCTGTCTTGACTCCCCTTCCCAAAGATGCACCTTTTCAACATGAAGCAGCCAGAGAGATCATCACCCAGTTCCCCCTAACAGATGTTAGGGTTTCCATCTTCAGGAGGTGGGAATGTGAGGAGTCAGATGGATTAATACATAGTCAGGGGATCCCAAAGGAATTTGGAATATAAAATATTTGCTTCCTTCCCCAAAACATTATCTTTAGCAAGAACAACTAGGTGGCCCCTCTTCCTTGGGAATCTCCAAATTTACCATGAGAGTAGCAAAGGAGCTCTTCCTGAGCTCACAGTTTATTGTGAAAACAAGTTACTTATATCACTCTTAGCAGGCCAGACAGTATGGAGAATTGTAAATGAGGCCTCTTGATGGGTTTTTGTCCCTGCCTGGTAATTGAATCCCAATCTGATTGTCAAGTTTTTTTTTTTTCTTCAAAATTGTACTTAAAAAGCCCACTGCCACCAGCCCCTTTGGATTTTTTCCTCCCTTGGAAGCTCCCCTCCAAACCACTCTGGTTGGAGGCCTTTGACTCGAATACTTTTAAATCTCAAAAAATATATATATGCATGCAATATTGGGTTATCCACATGTATAAGGCAAATATTAATAGAACTAAAGGGAGAAATATACTCCAATAATAATAATATGAGATCTTAATACCCTATTTTTACAAATGGACAGAACATTTAGACCAAAAATCAAGCAAGAAACATTAAAGTGCACTCTAGATCAAGTGTACCTACAAAATAAGTACAGAACTTTCCATCTGAGGATTTCAAGATGGAGGTATAGGGAAAGGACATGCTGCTCAAGGCTAGGGGAAAATAGTAAAAGAAACAAACAAAAATAAGTGAAGAAGTACATTCTCAGGGGAGAGTTAGAGAGAAAACTGCAGCAGGCATTCTATGGAAGAAACAGAGATGACGTGAATATGTGTGGAAAGGGTAGACACGCAGCAACGAGCATAGACAAAATATACAACCTCAGCAGCCAAGAGCCAGTGAAAGTTCCAGCTTTGAAGAACGAGCTGAGATCAGACTGCAGCAGTCCATGCCAGTGGTGATATAGCCAGAGGGAGAGCCTTTTGTGAGGCTGGCCTGTAGCCCTAAAGGTGACAAGGTACCTGCTAACCCAGTGAAAATAAAGGGGTATGTTTCTCTACCACCACCTCTACCCGCCCCTTCCCACCAAGTGCTCAGCAACTGGCTGAAAGAGGGCAGGTACCAGTTTGGACATAAGTAGCATCTTTGGCAGCTCTTGTGCCCGGGCACAGCAACTGACCAGGATGATGCCATTTTGTCAGCAGTAGCATGGAAGCAGGTTGGGTGTGCAATCTGGCAACCAACAGGGAAAAGGCACCACTGTGAAACAAGTAGAGGCTGTGGCTGGTGGTGCTTGGACAAAGGTGTGATCCAGGATTTTTTCCAGAGGGAAAAATCTGTGTTCCCCACTGACTTTATGTCTGACTGGGAGGATTGACAGTAGATTGTGCATCCATGTAAGAATGTGAGGTACCAGGGTTCTGGGGCCAGCACTGTGGCATGGTGGGCAAGGCTGCTGCCTGCAGTGCCAACATCCCCTATGGGTGCCAGTTTGAGTCCTGGCTTCTCTCTACTATGTCCTGGGAAAGCAGTAGAAGATGGTCCAAGTCCTTGGGCCCTTGCACCTGTGTGGGAGACCCAGAAAAAGCTCATGCCTCCTGGCTTTGGATTGGCATAGCTCTGGCCATTGTGGCCAATTGGGGAGTGAACCAGTAGATGGAAGACCTCTCTCTCTCTCTCTCTGCCTCTCCTTCTCTCTCTGTGTGTAACTCTGACTTTCAAATAAATAAATAAATAAATATATATATTTTTAAAAAGACTGTGAGGTACCCTAGCCACTCAAGATATTACAGTCTCTGGGTCTCAAACTGCCTAGGTGGAATACCCAAAGGCTGTTGGCTCTGGAAACATCTCTGCTTCCCTGTGGATGGCAAAGACCAACAGAGCAGAATGAATCCTCAAAGCCTTGTGTGCTGGGACTGTAGAAACATTCTGGCTACAGGAGAGGGCACAGTGTATAGCTGTGTCTCTGGGCAATCACTGTGTGTGGATCCACACACTCCAAGATCCTTGATTGCCTGGGGTGGGACACTGGAGTGGGATCCACGCTCACACTGAGGACTGCAAAGATATTTTGTGGTTCATGTGGCAGTGTGGATGAGTATTGCACCCACTGTGTAGTAACATCCAAGCATTGATCACTATGGAAAAGAAGAGGTGAGGGCATGATAACAAAAGAGGTGATTATCCCTTCCTCTATACTAACAAGAGGAGATCTAAAACACCCAATTTGGGTACTACCTCAGATACTTGCCCCATTCTGGAGTACCAAACAGAGCTCCCAAGCCACACCCTCTACACATGTCTGGGTATTCACTGAAAGAGTAGACACTCCACTAAGCCACAGAAGTATATTTCAAAGATAAAAGCCATAAGATGAAAAAAAAAAAAACAAATATTTCTACAAATGTCTAAAAATAAATGTGGAAATTCAAGAAACAAGAAAACGGAAGACAATATAACACCCCCCAAAGGAAAAACAACACTTTAATATTAGAATGTGAAGACAAAGAGATTGATGAAATGCCTGAAAAGGAATTTAAAAGATTAATCATAGGATTACTCAGAAATAATCAGAAGGAAATTCACGAGTTGAAGAAATCCATACATGACATGAATAAAAAATCTCCCCATGAAATTAAGATTTTGAAGGGAAATCAAAATGAAATATTAGAAATGAAGAATTCAGTATGTCAAATATAAAATACAGTGGAAAACCTTAATAGCAGACTTTGTGAGGCAGAACAATATCTGAGATAAAAGCCAAATTTTTGGAAATTTTTCAGTAAGACCAAAAACAAAGAAAAAGCTTTAAAATGTTTAAAACAGTGTTTCAGATTGATGAGATATTATCAAATGATCCTACACAGAGTCTTAGAGTTCCTGAACCTGTAGAAAGGGAATGGATTAGAAGGCTGATTCAGTGAAATAATTACAGAACATTTCCCTAAAATTTGAAGAAAGAAAGGAACGTCCAAGTTTACAAAGCATATAGAGCTCCTTACAGACATGACAGAAAAGATCTTCACAATGACACTTTCAACAGTAAAACGAAGGGAATGGATCCTAAAATTTGCATGAGAGAAAGACTAGATTACTTTCAGAAGAGCTCTAATTAGACTGACAGCTGACTTCTCATCAGAAACACTACAGCCTAGGAGAGAATGGAGATTCAGTCCAGGAATGAGAGAAAAAAATCCTGACAATCCAGAATACTGTGGCCTGCAATGTTCTCATTTTTGAATGGTGGGGTAATAAAGATCTTCCATAATAAACAGACATTGATAGAATCTGTCACCACTCATCCAGCCTTTCAAAACATGCTTAAGGATGTGCTACACACAGAAACACAGATAGTCATCGTTATGAAACAATGTGAAGGCAGAAAATCCATCAGTAAAATTCAAAGGAAATACAAAAACATAGAAAAGGAATATTTATAAAAAATGACAAGGCTAAGTAATTACCTATCAGTAGTAACCTTGAATATAAATGGCCTAAACTCTCCAATTAAAATAAATAGGCTGGTTGAATGGAAAAAAAAAAAACCAACAACAAGACCCATTTATTTGGTGCCTACAAGAAACACATTTCACCAATAAAGATATACACAGACAGAGTGAAAGGATAGAAAAAGATAGTCCATGCTAATGGAAAACAGAAATGAGCAGGTATACTCATCTTAATATCAGACAAAATGGACTTTAACAAAAAACTATTAAAGGAGACAAAGAAGGACACTACATAATGATTAAGGGATCAATTCAACAGGAAGATGTGAATATAATACATATATATGGACCCAATGTCAGGGCAAGGGGCTTGAACAGATATTTTTCAAAAGAGGAAATTCAAATATCCATCAAACATGAAAAAATTCTCAGGATCACTAGTTATCAGGGAAATACAAAAGCACAATGAGGTTATATCTCACCCCAGATAGAAATCAACAAACACCATACAGAAATCAACAAACAATAAATGTTGGTGAGGACAGGAGATAAAAATACCCTAATCCATTGTTGGTGAGAATGTAATCTGGTACAGCCATTGTGGAAAACAGTATGGAGAGAACTCAGCAATCTGAATATAGCTCAGCCATATGACCCTGACATCCCATTCCTGGGAATTCACCCAAACAATTTGAAATCAGCAGATGAAAAAGTTATCTCTACCCCCATATTCATTGCAGATCAATTCAAAGTAGCTAAGCTATGGAATCAACCCAAATGTCCGTTAACTGATGACTGAATAAAGAAATTTTGGTGTGTGTGTGTGTGTGTGTATGTGTATAAAATGGAATACTCCTCAGTGGTTAAAAAAATGAAATTCTGTCTTTTGAAACTGGAAACAATTATACTTAGTGAAATAAGCCAGTTGCAAAAAAAAAAAAAAAACCCAAAAACAACAACAACAACAACAAAAAAAAAGCAAATACAATAGGTTTTCCCTGATCTGTGGTAAATAATAGAGTACCTAAAATGTAATGTATTAATGTATAGCACTGAAATAGACATTTTGAGACTAAAGGAATAGTGTTTTTCTTTATATTATTTGTTCAACTGTTTACTTAGTGTAGGGTTAATCTTATAAGTATAAAGAAAACTGAAAACACATCTTTGTAAAAATTCAGAGTGGGAATAGGAGGAGGAGGAGGAAAAATTGTCAGAGCAAGGGCAGGAGGGAGGGTGGGATGGGAAGTATCACCATGATCCTAAATCTGAATATAAGAAATACATGAAATTTGCATGCCATGAATAAAAATTTTAAAAAAGAACATTCCTTCTAACAGCTGCAGAATATATATTCTTCTCAAAAGTGCATGGACTATGCTCCAATATAGATCACATGGCACGTCACAACACAAGTCTCAAAATATTTGAAAGAATAGAAATTCTGGGGCTGGCATCACTGTATAGCAAGTTAAGCTGCTGCTTGAGACACTGATGCCAGTTTGAGTACCACCTATTTCACTTCTCACCCAGTTTCTCGCTAATGCTTCTGGGAAGTCAGCAGAAAATGGCCCAAGAATTTGGGCCCTTGTAACCTATATGGGAGGTCATAAATATTCCTTGTTTGTGGCTTTATCCTGACCCAGAAGCCTTATGGGAACTAAACAAGTAAATTGTTTCTTTCTCTCTCTCTCTCCCCCCCCCCCTCTTCCTCTCCCTTTCCATCTCCCTCTCCATCTCCGTCACTTTGCCTTCCAAATAAATAAATAAATTTTTTAAATGAGAAATTCTGTTGAATATCTTTATTTTATTATTTTTTTACAGGCAGAGTTAGTGAGAGAGAGGGACAGAGAGAAAGGTCTTCTTTTTTCCATTGGTTCACCCCTCAAGTGACCGCTAAGGCTGGCATGCTGCGCTGATCCGAAGCCAGGAGCTAGGTGCTTCCTCCTGGTCTCCCATGCAGGTGCAGGACCCAAGGACCTGGGCCATCCTCCATTGCCTTCCAGGGCCACAGCAGAGAGGTGGATTGGAAGAGGAGCAACCGGGACAGAATCCGGTGCCCCAACCGGGACTAGAACCTGGATGCCAGTGCTGCAGGTGGAGGATTAGCCTATTGAGCCATGGCACCAGACTTGAATATCTTTTGTCCACAATTCACTACAACTAGATATCAATGACAAGAAAAACTCTGCAAATTACAAACACATGGAATTTACCCCAAACAACCAATGAATCAAGGAAGAAAAAAATAGGAATTTTTTTTAAAATCTTGAAATAACAGAAAATTGAAACAAAATATACCAAAACTTATGGGATATGAGAAAAGCAGTACCTAGAGGAGTTTATAGCAATTAATGCCTACACAAAAATACAAAGATTTCATACGAATGACTTATCCTCTAATAAACAACTTATCCCTGCTCCTTTAGGAATGAGTAAAACAAAAACAAATCATATCCAAATTTGATGGGAGAAAATAAGCAATAAAAACTCAAGACAAAAATATTGAGACTGAAAACAATTAATATAAAAATCGTTGTTATGCTATTTTTAAAAGATTTATTAATTTACTAGAAAGGCAGTTACAGATAGAGAGGAGAGACAGAGAGATCTTCCATCCATGGTTCACTCCTCAAATGGCTGCAACAGCATAGCCTGAGCCTGTTCGAAGCCAAGGGCCAGGAACCTCAGATTTCCAACATGGTTCTATGGGCCCAAGCAATTGGACCATCCTCTGCTGCCTCCCCAGGCACATTAGCAGGGGACTGGATCAGATGTACAGTAGCTAGGGCTCCAACCAGTGTCCATTTGGGATGCCCACAGTGCAAGTGGCAGCTTTATCTGCTATACTACTTACTGTATGCAGTCCCATGGTTCTTTGAAAAGATTAAAAAAAATTGATAAACCCTTACTGGAATAACCATGAAGGAAAAGAGAAAAGATTCAAATATAAGAATCAGATATGAAAATAGACACATTGTAACTGATCACAGAAATTCAAGGATTGTTAGAGATTACTATGAACTGTAAGGCAATAAATTTAATAATCTAGTATTATTGCACAAGTTGCTCTGCTTCCAATCCAGCTACATACAGATGCAACAGGGAAATCAATGGATGTTGGCTGAAGTGGTTGGGTACCTGCCACATATGTAGAAGACCCAGATGGAGTTAACGTCTCTTGGCTTTGGCTTGGCACAATGCTGGCCATTATAGCATTTGAGCAGTGAACCAGCATATGAAAGATCTTTCTGTTTTTCTCTCACACTCTGTCACTCTCTCCTTCAAAAAAAGGAATAAATCATTCCAAATAAAAAATCATTCCCCGTGATCAAATGGGATTCATCCTAAGGATACAAGAATTCCTCAACTTAAACTGATCAATAATGTGAGATACCACATCATCAGAATGGACAAAAATTCTTTGATCATTATAATAGATGTAGAAAAGGCATTTGATAATATTTAATATTCCTATATAATAAATAACTGACCAAATTATGTATAGAAGAAATGTACCTTAACATAACAAAGGAAATATATAACAAACTAACCTAGTCAATGAGGAATAGAAATCTTTATTCTCTGAAATCTCGAACAAAATGAAGATGCCACTTTCTTTCTTTTTTTAAATTTTTAAATTTTTTTTCATTCTCTGTTTCTGTGTGTATCACATCCTTAAGAATCATTTGTAAGCCTGGATGAGTGGTAACAAATTCTTTTTTTTTAACATTTATTTAGTAAATATAAATTTCCAAAGTACAGTTTATGGATTACAATGGATTTTTCCCCCCATAACTTCCCTTCCACCCGCAACCCTCCCATCTCCCGCTCTCTCTCCCATTCCATTCACATCAAGATTCATTTTTAATTATCTTTATATACAGAAGATCGATTTAGTATGTATTAAGTAAAGATTTCATCAGTTTGCACCCACACAGAACACAAAGTGCAGAATACTGTTTGAGCACTAGTAATAGCAACAATTCACATTGAACTACACATTAAGGAAAGAGATCCTACATGAGGAGCAAGTGCACAGTGACTCCTGTTGTTGACTTAACAATTGACACTCTTGTTTAAGGCATCAGCAATCTCCCCAGGCTATAGTTATGAGTTGCCAAAGCCATGGAAGCCGCCTGAGCTCGCCGACTTTGATCTTATTTTGATAAGGCTATAGTCAAAGTGGAAGTTCTCTCCTCCCTTCAGAGAAAGGTACCTCCTTCTTTGATGGCCCCGTTCTTTCCACTGAGATCTCACTCGCAGAGATCTTTCATTTAGGTCCTTTTTGTTTTTTTTCTTTCTTTGCCAGAGTGTCTTGGCTTTCCACACCTAAAATACTCTCATGGGCTCTTCATTAAGGGCTGATTCTGAGGCCAGAGTGCTGTTTAGGACATCTGCCATTCTATGAGTCTGCTATGTATCCCGCTTCCCATGTTGGATCGTTCTCTCCCTTTTTGATTCTATCAGTTAGTATTAGCAGACACTAGTCTTGTTTGTGTGATCCCTTTGACTCTTAGACCTATCAGAACCATCAATTGTGAACTGAAATTGATCACTTGGACTAGTGAGATGGCATTGGTACATGCTACTTTGATGGGATTGATTTGGAATCGTCTGGCACATTTCTAACTCAACCATTTGGGGCAAGTCTGATTGAGCATGTCCCAAATTGTACATCTCCTCCCTCTCTTATTCCCACTCTTATATTTAACAGAGATCACTTTTCAGTTAACTTTAAACACCTAAGAATAATTGTGTGTTAATTACAGAGTTCAACCAATAGTATTAAGTAGAAAAAAAAATACTAAAAGAATAAAGTATTAAATTGTACATCAACAGGACAAGAGCTGATCAAGTCACTGTTTCTCATAGTATCCATTTCACTTCAACAGGTTTCCTTTTTGATGCTCAGTTAGTTGTCAGCAATCAGGGAGAACATATGATATTTGTCCTTCTGGGACTGCCTTATTTCACTTAGCATGATATTTTCCAGATTCCTCCACTTTGTTGCAAATGACTGGGTTTCATCGTTTTTGACTGCTGTATAGTATTGTATAGAGTATATGTCCCATAATTTCTTTATCCAGTCTACTGTTGATGGGCATTTGGGTTGGTTCCAGGCCTTAATATTGTGAATTGAGCTGCAATAAACATTAAGGTGCAGACAGCTTTTTTGTTTGCCAATTTAATTTCCTTTGGGTAAATTCCAAGGAGTGGGAGGGCTGGGTTGAATGGTAGGATTATATTCAGGTTTCTGAGGAATCTCCAGACTGACTTCCATAGTGGCTTAACCAGTTTGCATTCCCACCAACAGTGGGTTAGTGTCCCTTTTTCCCCACATCCTCTCCAGCATCTATTGTTGGTAGATTTCTGAATGTGAGCCATTCTAACTGGGGTGAGGTGAAACCTCATTGTGGTTTTGATTTGCATTTCCCTGATTGCTAGTGATCCTGAACATTTTTCCATGTGTCTGTTGGCCATTTGGATTTCCTCTTTCGAAAAATGTCTATTGTGGTCCTTGGCCCATCTCTTAAGTGGGTTGTTTGTTTTGATGTTTTGGAGTTTCTTGATTTCTTTGTAGATTCTGGTTATTAACCCTTTATCTGTTGCATAGATTGCAAATAATTTTCCCATTCTGTCGGTTGCCTCTTCACTTTCCTGACTGTTTCTTTTGAAGTACAGAAACTTCTCCACTTGATGCAATCCCAAATGTTAATTTTGGCTTTGACTGCCTATGCTTCCGGGGTCTTTTCCAAGAAGTCTTTGCCTGTGCCTATATCTTGCAGGGTTTCTCCAATGTTCTGTCATAGTTTGATGCTATCAGGTCGTAGATTTAGGTCTTTAATCCATGTTGAGTGGATTTTTGTGTAAGGTTAAAGGTAGGGGTCTTGCTTCATGCTTCTGAACGTGGAAATCTAATTTTCACAGCACCAATTATTGAATAGACTGTCCTTACTCCAGGGATTGGTTTTGGATTCTTGATCAAATATAAGTTGGCTATAGATGTTTGGATTGATTTCTGGTGTTTCTATTCTGTTCCATTGGTCTATCCATCTGTTTATGTACTAGTACCATGCTGTTTTGATAACAACTGCCCTGTAGTATGTCCTGAAATCTGGTATTATGATGTCTCCGGCTTTGTTATTGTTGTACAAGATAGCTTTAGCTACTCGAGGTCTCCTGTGTCTCCATATGAATTTCAGATTCATTTTTTCCAGATCTGAGAAGAATGTCTGGTATTTTGATTGGTATTGCATTGAATCTATAAATTCCTTTTGGGAGAATGGACATTTTGATGATATTGATTCTTCCAATCCATGAGCATGGAAGATTTTTCCATTTTTGGTATCCTCTTCCATTTCTTTCTTTAAGATTTTTTAATTCTCATAGTAGAGATCTTTAACATCCTTAGTTAAGTTTATTCCAAGGTATTTGATTGTTTTTGTGGCTATTGTGAATGGGATTGATCTTAGAAGTTCTTTCTCAGCCATGGCATTTCCTGTGTATACAAAGTCTGTTGATTTTTGTGCGTTGATTTTATAGACTGCTACTTTGCCAAACTCTTCTATGAGTTCCAATAGTCTCTTAGTAGAGTTCTTTGGATCCCCTAAGTAAAGAATCATATCATTGCAAAGAGGCATAGTTTGAGTTCTTCCTTCCCAATTTGTATCACTTTAATTTATTTTTCTTGCCTAATAGCTCTGGCTAAAACTTCCAGAACTATATTGAATAGCAGTGGTGAGAGTGGGCATCCCTGTCTGGTACCAGATCTCAGTGGAAATGCTTCCAACTTTTCCCCATTCAATAAGATGCTGGCCGTGGGTTTTCATAAATTGCTTTGATTGAACTGAGGAATGTTCCTTCAATACCCAGCTTGCTTAGGTTTTCATTATGAAAGGGTGTTGTATTTTATCAAATGCTTTCTCTGCGTCTATTGATATAATCATATGTTTTTTCTTCTGCAGTCTGTTAATGTGGTGTATCACATTGATTGATATGCGAACATTGAACCATCCTTGCATACCAGGGATAAATCCTACTTGGTCTGGGTGGATGATCTTTCTGATGTGTTGTTGCATTCTATTGGCCAAAATTTTATTGAGGATTTTTGCATCTATGTTCATCAGGGATATTGGTCTGCAATTCTCTTTCAATGCTGTATCTTTTTCTGGCTTAGGAATTAAGGTGATGCTGGCTTTATAGAAAGAATTTGGGAGGATTTACTCTTTTCCAATTGTTCTGAATAGTTTGAGAAGAATTGGAGTTACATCTTTAAATGTCTCATGAATTCAGTAGTGAATCTATCTGGTCCTGGGCTTTTCTTTGTTGGGAGGGCCTTTCTTACTGTTTCAATTTCTGACTCAGTTATGGGTCTGTTTAGGTTTTCTATGTCTTCCTGGCTCAATTTAGGTAGATTGTATATGTCCAGGAATCTGTCCATTTCTGATAGATTTCCCTGTTTGCTGGCATACAAGTCCTTGTAGTAATTTCTGATGATTTTTTTTTTTATTTCTGTTGCATCTGTTGTTACTTTTCCTTCTTCATCTCTGATTTTATTGATTTGGGTCTTCTCTTCTTTTTTTAGTTAGTTTTTTAGTTTAGTTTTTAGTTTTTAGTTAGTTGAAGATGCCCACTTTCACCACTTTTATTCAGTCTAACTCCTACATAAAATAATTAGCCAAGACAAAGGTAAAAAAAAAAAAGGCTTCTAATTGTACTGTTTGCAGATGATACGATCTTAAATATGTAGAAAACCCCAAAACTGTACCAGAAAGCTCTTAGTATACCCAAATTTAGCAAACTTGCAGGATACAAAGTCAATCTACAAAAATCGGTAGTGTTGATTATACCAGTACTGAATTATCTGAGAAAGAAATCAAGAAGTCAACCCCATGCTCAATAGTTAGAGAAAATAAAATACCAAGACTAAATTTAATGAGAGATAAAAGAGCTCTATAACCACTGATGAAAAAAAAAAAAAGAAAAGGAAAGGCACCCCATGCACATAGATTGAAAAAAAATCAATATCATGAAAATGTACATACTAATCAAAGCAATTTATACATTCAATGCAATCTCTATGAAAATACCAATACATTTTTTATGGAACTAGAGAAAACACTAGCAAAATGCGTAGGAACCACAAAAGACCTAAAATAGCCAAAGAGAAATGGAGCAAAATGAACAGACAAAAGGCATTACACTGACATTAAAATAAATTACAAAGCTACTATAATTAAATATGGCCTGGTTTTGGCCTAAAAACCGATACATAGGCCAAAGGAACGGGAGAGATCCTGAAAACAAACCCATGCATCTACAGCCAACTGATATTTGACAAGCATGCTAAGAAAGTGCATTGGGAAAAGGGTAGTCTTTTTAATTAATGGTGCTGGTAAAATTGAATGCTTACATGCATAAGAAGGAAACTAGGCCCTGCATCTCATCATGTAAAAAATCAACTCTAAATGGATTGAACTACACTAAATTATTGCTTAGAGTCATTGTCTATATTCCTTCTAAAGTAGGGTTTTTTGTTTTTTACTTGTTAAACTTATTCAATGAAGGATTAAGCTTCTTTACTGTAAACTTAAATTATGTTATCTCAAAAATAAAAAAAAGAAAGAAAATATGAAAGGTAGAAGGAAGGAGATTGGAAGGAAGGAAAGGTGGGAAGAGGGCAATATCATTATGTTCTTAGACTTCTATCTGCAAATCACCTTAAATTTGTTAAAAGTTAATTAAAATTAAAATTAAAGAAAATGGGGCTGATGCCGTAGCTCACTAGGCTAATCCTCCACCTGCGGCGCTGGCACCCCAGGTTTTAGTCCCGGTTGGGGCTTCGGGTACTAGTCCCGGTTGCTTCTTCCAGTCCAGCTCTCTGCTATGGCATGGGAGAGTAGTGGAGGATAGCCCAAATGCTTGGGTCCTTGCACCCGCATGGGAGACAGGGAGGAATCACCTGGCTCCTGGCTTATGGATCGGCGCAGTGCCGGCCGTAGCGGCCATTAGGGGAGTGCACCAATGGAAGGAAGACCTTTCTCTCTGTCTCTCTCTCACTGTCTATAGCTCTACCTGTTAAAAAAAAAATTAAAGAAAATGGATTAAAGACCTACATGTAAGACTTGAAATTCTGAATCTATTAGAAGAAAATATATGGAAAATTCTTAAGGATATTGAACTGGGCAAAGATTTTCTAGATCTTAAGACTCCAAAGCAAAGTAACAGGAAAAAGGGACAAATATAATTTTAACAAACTGACATGCTTTTTCAGAGCAGGAAAAAAAAACAGAATGAAGAGGAAAATTGTATAATAGGCAAAAATATTTTCAAGCTATACATCTGACAAGGAATTAATATCTAAAAAATATAAAGAAGTCAAACAACTAAATAGAAATAGAAAAAAATCCAATTTTAAAATGGGCAATGAATCTAAGATATTTCTCAAAGGAATACATATAAATGGTCAACAGGTACATAGAAAGAATGCTCAACATCACAAGAAATTGCAAATTAAAACCATAACATAATATCACCTCACTCTAGCAAGCTTGGTGATTATCAAAAAGAAAAGACAGCAAGTGTTGCCAAGAGTGTGGAAAGAAGGCAACACTTGCACACTGTTGGTGGGAATATAAATTAATACACCCATTGTGGAAAACAGTATAGAGGCTCCTCAAAAACTAAAAACAGAATAACTATATGATCTAACAACCCCATTATTGGGCAGATTTCCAAGAGAAATGAAATTCACCTGTCAAGAAAATATTTTTACTCTCAGGTTTATTGTAGCATTGTTCATAGTAGCCAAGAAATAGAAACAACCAAGGTGTCCATTTACCAATGAATAAAGACAATGTGGCACACTTGCACAATGGAATATTATTCAGCCAAAAAAAGATGAAAATTATTACTTGTAGCAACATAGAAGGAATTTGATGTCATTATGTTGAGTGAAATAAGTCAAGCACAGGAACAAATATCACACGATCTCATTCATATGTAGAATCTAAAAAAAAAAGTTTATTTAATGGAAGTTAAAAATTTAATGATTGGGACCAACAGTGGCACAGAGGGTTAAAGCTACATCCTGAAGCACAAGCATCCCATATGGATGCTGGTTTGAGAACTGGTTGCTCCATTTCTATTCCAGCTCCCTGCTAATGTGCCTGGGAAAGCAGCAGAGGATGGCCTAAGTCCTTGAGGCCCTGCTCCCATGTGGGATACCTGGAAAAAGCTCCAGTCTCCTTGGAAGTTCATCTCTTATCTCTTTATATATATTTGTATATATACATGTGTGATTTTATATTTAGTACTTTAAGTGATTAGATATATGCACATACATATATAATGGTTACCAGAGGCTAGGGAAGGAAAAGGGTAAGGAGCAAGGGGAAAGGTTGATAGATAGGTACCAGGTTATAGAAGTAAAAAATTCTGGGATTCCATTGTGGCTATAGAAAATGTTAAAGTATTATAGATTTCGCTAGCAAAATATCCTCAAGATAGGATTTTGGATGTTTTCATATAAAAATATGTTAAATACTTGAAAAGATAAATATATTTACCTTAATTAGTTATTACACAATATATACATATAAGGAAACATCATATAGAACCCTGTAAAGTGGTATAATTTTATTATTTTTAAATAAGAATTAAAAATAAGATTTTATGGCTTTATTTATTTATATATTGAGTTACATTTTCTGTAGGTCATCTCCCAACTCATAGCCAAAACTGAATGTGTATTTAGTGCCAATATCATTCTTAGTAGCTATGGGTTGTATTTGTTACAATGCCCTAGTCAATAAAAGTACCAAAATGCATATTTCCCCACTAAGGAATTCCCATATCACTCAGCTTCTCTGCCTAGTTAGTCTTTCTAATATTAGCAGTGTTAAAGCTTTGCCATTATGGAATCAGGTAACCACAGTTCTAGAAATAAATATATAAAGTATTTTATTCTGTACAAACTTTTCTGCTATTTTAGGTCATTTTGTTCTATAATGTGTTAAGAAAGAATATCATAAAAGTGAGGTCATGATATTTGGAGAAAGATGAGTAACATGTCTTACCATTCTATTAATTATATCTGTAAACAAAAAAAAATTAAGTACTCTCCTTTAACATCATTTTTCTCTCTATATCTAGTGTAATTTATAATTTCAAAATTACAAGGAGATTTAAAGTACACATGAAATTTTAAATGTGAAAGAAGTATGAAATATAGCGGAACTCTCATATAAAAGATTTTATACTACATATAATATATATTCAATATAATACTATATGGAGTATTATCTATATATTATTTTATATACATTATAATACCATACATAATAGTAAAATAATATTGTAAAAGCTTCTAGAATTTCTTCAAATCTTCATAACTTTAGTCAAAAAGAGAACTGAAGTTGATGATGGCTAATTATCACAAAGCTCTTTCTCATGTAGGTATGAAGTAATACTAGAGATGGGTAGGGATAGCCAGCCATACTGGTCTCAGTATTATTTATATATATTATATTTGTAAATATTTATATATTTAGATTACCAACACTGAAGAATCCTGTAGTATGAAATTATAAACATATAAATAGACAACTCTTTTCTTTAGGAGACAGAAAATTGAAATGAATGACACTACCTTCTTCACAACAAAAATTCAGATGTTTTATAAAATCTCATTAGCAGGAAGTTGGATGGGAAGCACAGAAGTTAGAACTTGAACCTAGAGTCTGATATGGGCTTTATAAGCAGTGCCTTAATCCACTGCACCACAGTTTAGGCCCTAATCCACATTCTTTTTTTTTTTTTTAACTTTTATTTAATGAATATAAATTTCCAGTGTACAGCTTATGGATTACAATGGCTTCCCCCTCCCATAACTTCCCTCCCACCCACAACCCTCCCCTATCCCGCTCCCTCTCTCCTTCCATTCACATCAAGATTCATTTTCAATTCTCTTTATATACAGAAGATCAATTTAGTATAAAGATTGCAACAGTTTGCAGCCACATAGAAACACAAAGTGAAACATACTGTTTGAGTACTAGTTATAGCATTAAATCAAAATGTACAGCTCATTAAGGACAGAGATCCCACATGAGGAGCAAGTGCACAGTGGCTCCTGTTGTTGACCCAACAAATTGACACTCTAGTTTATGGCGCCAGTAACCACCCTAGGCTGTCGTCATGAGTTGCCAAGGCTATGGAAGCCTTCCAAGTTTGCTGATCATATTTAGACAAGGTCATAAAAGACAGAGTGAGGATAGTAACCAATGATCCTAAGAGTGGCATTTACCAGGTTTGAACAATTATACAGCATTAAGTGGGGAAGAGGACCATCAGTACACACAGGTTGGGAGTAGAGCCATTGGTGGTAGAGTAGAGGTTATGATTACAAAGGAATGAGGCCCAAGTGCACTAGACAGGGCCTAGAACAAAGGACAGAGTCATTATTAGAGGAGCTAAGAAAGGTGCTGTCTAAGCTACAATGAAGTTTTCTGATTGAGAGGCAAATAGAACCTGATAGAAGGGGCTTGATAATAATCTGGTGGGCTTTAGGCCTTGTAAGTTAAGAGGCCCAGACCTATCTATCTCTTCACATGGGGTATATCCTAAGGGAGGTGTGAACCTCCTATGGGAAGGCACTCTGTTGACTTTCATTACTTGGCTGGCCTGGGAGGAGAGCTGGCCAGGTAAAGGCAGGTGGCATCTCTAACAAGAAATTGACAGTTCTGCCTGCAATGTTGCTGACCCTACTTGACCATCCCCTCAGCTGCAGTGGTCACTTTGGAAGTTGGGCTGAGTGAAGGGCTTTTCAGCTTAGAGCCAATAAGATCTGTGGCTCTGACCTGGGCATCCTTCGACTCCAGGGCAGGTCCATTTCCAGTGATCCAACTCTTGGCAGAGCTGCCAGGGCTCTTCACAAGCTGACTTCTGCTGAAGCCCAGGCTTACCACATTGAAAGCCACTGCAGTGGACTGGCCTGTTGGGTCTCCTTGAGGGCAGATCACTGTACAGATCAGCCATTAATAGGCCTGCCACCCATTGCTTCTGATGCCGAGCTTTCTTTTCCTCCTGGTTTGTGTTAAAGCAGACCAGAGGATGCAAGTCAAGGGAGTGCCCGTGTCCCATCTCTAATCTTCGGTGGCCTGAACTACAAGTGTATAGTCACAGGCATGTTCTGTAGTAGTTTTTGTAAGGTAGACAATGCCCATGAGGAAAATTATATTCTCACTTTAAAACTTTCTTTCCCTTTGTTCTGAAAGGGAGGTTTTTTTTTTTTTCTAATCCACATTCTAAATAAAGACAAGAGTTGAGAGATGATGCACAATTACTGACTTTTATGTAACATATATATCTTACTATATATGCATACATTTACATACACATATATGTGTGTTTTGACATCAGATGCCACACATGACAGTATAAAGTAAATATTTTAGGGTGCTGGTGCTGTGGCTCACTTGGTTAATCCTCCGCCTGTGGCGCCGTCATCTCATATGGGTGCCGGGTTCTAGTCCCAGTTGCTCCTCCTCCAGTCCAGCTCTCCGCTGTGGCCTGGTAAGGCAGTGGCAGATGGCCCAAGTGCTTGGGCCCCTGCACCCTCATGGGAGACCAGGAAGAAGCACCTGGCTCCTGGCTTTGGATTGGCACAGTGTTGGCCATAGAGGCCATTTGGGGAGTGAACCAATGGAAGGAAGACCTTTCTCTTTGTCTCTCTCTCTCTCACTGTCTATAACTCTACCTGTCAAATAAATTTAAAAATAAATAAATATTTTAGAGCAATTTACCAGAATTCAAGGGTGATCTAAAACGGACATATTGAATCCCCTGAGAGCTACAGACAAGAGGCATTTGTAGCCACTAACAAGTTATTTTGCACAACCCTCAACTAACATTCATGTGAAAAATTTGATGTACAGCAACATACCATGGGCCTCATTCTCATGCAAGTATAGTAAAAGGTAAGAGCAGGAATTGTAAGAAAGGCACCAAGCTCCACCCAGATTGATTTGCCCTATCTTAACTATGGAACAAAAAGCCCTAAGCCACTGAGAAAGCACAGCAAATATTTTTACCATCAGGAAAAAGAGACAAGGGAAAAAGATCTAGAAGGAGGAGCTGAACTGCATTTTGGTACAAGATCATTAAAGATCCAATACTGAAAGAACAGCAAGATCATCATTTTGGGTCTGACCCCAAGATCCATGACACAATCCCTCACTAAGATTGAGAACAAGATAGCAAAGTAGAGAATTCTATACTTCCATTCTGCTGACATGAGTCCAGAAACTCTTAAGTGATTGATAATGTAACAGCCTACTATTTGAAGAGTTTCACAATTGTGGGGAAAAAAGACCTTATCTGAAAAATAGGAACACAAGGAAGATTTGAATTTGAGGATGAAACAGCTCATGAGAAACTACCCGATAGTCTACTCCTGCTTTAGATACAAAGTGTATTTAAGTAATGGGAGTGTGTGAAAAAGTGCAAGTAATCACAAAAACAGAAAAATCCAAGTTCAATATCCAGCTCTAGGCACAACTCCTTACTATAAGGGACTAGCTGAAAGCAAAATCAAAAACATGTCCATTTCTGGTTACCTAAGTTTCTGCTACCCTACTCAAAATATCTGCTTTAACCCAAATTAAAAGATACTTGAAAAAGTAAGTAAAATAACTATCAAGACAGAAAATAGTCAACAGACTTTTTCTCCTATACACCATAGGCTTTGGCCTTATCAGGTAGGATAATAAATATATGGATGATTAATATACTAAAGTTCAGCTATAAGTACGGAACAAATGCATGTTCAGATGGAAAATACCCATGGAGAGGGGGCAATTATAAGAAAGAAACAGCACTTAAAAAAAAAAGTGAAGGAAGAACATCCTCAGGGGAGAGTTAGAGAGAAAACCACTGTGGAAAGCTGATGGAAGGAAGAGAAACACCATGGATTGGAATGTAAGGTGCAGACGCCCAGCATTAACATGGACAGAACACATGACTCTGGCAGCTGAGAGTCAGAGAAATTATTAACTTTGGAAAGTGAGATGTGATCAGACTAGAGCAGCCTATGTCAGTGGTGAAATAGTCCGAGGGAGAGTCTGCCATGAGTCAAATGTGGAGTCCTCAGAGGGATTAGGGTACCCTAAGGTGGAGAGGATATTCTCTCCCCATCCTACTGCACAATGGCACCCGGCAACCATCTAAAGCAAGTAGTGCCATTTTGGGCATAAGAAGCAACAGCAAAAGCTTTTGTGTCTATGCCCAGCAAATGGTTAGGACAAGATGCCAACTTGTCAGAAGTATTGGTGGGAGCAGCTTGGGTGTTCATACCTGGCACCAAGCGGGAAGAAGACAACAACTGTTAGGTAGCTCTTGTGCATGTGCAAGATCCAGATTCTAGCAGAGGGAAAAAATCCACATTCCCCATTGACTTTGATTCTGAGGACTGACAGGGGCCTGGGCACCCATTTGGACTGTGAGTGCCCCCAGCCTCTCAACATATCATAGGCTTCAGGGTTCAAATCACCTAGATGGAACACACATAGGCAGCTGGCTCTGAGAACTTCTCTGCCCCTCTGTGGATAGGACAGGCTAAGGGGACAGAGTAGATCCTCTGTACCTTGTGACTGTGAAGCTTGGGTACTGAGACTGTGGGAACTTTGTGGACAGCACTAATGGGTGCAGGGTGTAGCTGGGTCTCTGGGCATTCAGTGTGAATGGCTCCACATGCTGAGAGCTCCTTTATTGCCTGTCATGGGCCATCGTATTGGGATCCATGCTCACACTGAGGACTGCACACATCCTTTGTATGGTTCATACAGCAGCATGGAAGAGTACTACAACCACTGAGGGTGTGATTATAATACCAGAGGTGAGCATATTCCCCTTTCTGTTAATAAGAGATCAACCATGCCTAACTTGGCTGTCACCCTGGATACTCACCCCACACCAGAGAACTGATAAGAACTCCTTAGGCACATTCAGCACACACCTCTGGGTACTCACTAAAAGAGAGACACCCCAATAATTCAAAGAGGCATAATTAAAAGATAAAAGCCAAAAGAGGAAAAAACCCAAGAAATTCCACAACTTCCTAAAAATAATAGCAGAAATTTAATCAACAAGAATCAGAAAGACAACATGACCCCTTTGAAAGAACACAATACTTCAATATCAGAATGTGGAGATAAAAAGAGACTGATAAAGTGCATGAAACTGAATTAAAAGATTACTCATAGGATTACTCAGAAGCAATAAGAAGCAAATCCATGAATTAAAGAAATCCATACACAACATGAATGAAAAATTCTCCCAAGAAATTGGGATTTTGAAAATCTCAATATGTAATATTAGAATTCAGTGGTTCAAATAAAAAATATAGTGGAAAGCCTTAACAACAGACTTGGTGAGGCAGAATATCTAAGATAGAAGCATATTTTTCAGTCAGACAAAAAAAAAGAAATTAGAAAAATTAAAAATAGTGTTAGAAATGGATGGTATACTGTCAAATGACCTGACACATGAGTCTTAGGAGTTCCTACATATATGAAAAAACTGATGGATGAGAATGTCTATTCAGGGAAACAATTAGAGAAAATGTCCCTAATTTGGAGAAAGAAAGGGACATCCAAGTACATGAAGCACATAGAACACCTAGTAGACATGACCAGAAAGTCGTTACTTATTGATAGTAACCTTGAATGTAAAAGGCCTAAACTGACCAAATAAAAGATAAAGGCTGGCTGAATGGACTGAAAAACAAAAGCCATCTATTTCCTGCCTACAATAAACACACTTCCCCATCAAAGATTCACAGAGTAAAAGTGAAAGGATGGAAAGAGATATTTCAGGCTAATGGAAAGCAGAAACAAGCAGGTGTTGCCATCCTAATATCAGACAAAATAGACTGTAAAACAAAAACTGTTAAAAGAAACAAAGAAAGGTAGTATGTAATGATTAAGAGATGAATTCAACAGAAACATGTGACTATAATAATTAAATATGCACCTAATGTCAATTTGCCTGGCTATTTAAAAGAATTCTTGATGGATTTCAAGGAACACAAAAACTCCAACACAATAGTAATGGGGGAATTCAGCACCCCACTTTCATCAGTGTACAGATCAATCAAACAGAAAATGAACAAAGAAACAAGAGGTAATCTACACTATAGAAAAAAATGGACCTAACTGATATCTAGACAACCTTTCATCCCACAGTAGCAGATTACACATTCTTCTCATTAGTGCATGGAACTTTCTCTAGGATAGACCACATACCAGGTCATCAAGTATCATCAACTCAAAAAAAATTGGAATTCACTTTGCATCTTTTCTGACCACTGTGGAATGAAACTGGAAATTAACAACTCAAGAATCTTGAGGACATATGCAAACACTGAACAACATATTCGTGAATGAACAGTGGGTTATAGAAGAAATCAAAAGATCTCAAAAATTTTCTGGAAACAAATGAAGATGACAATAGATCAAATCAAAACTTCTGGGATACAGCAAAAAGCAGTGTTCAGAAGAAAGTTTACAGCAATTGGTACCTACATCATAAAATTGAAAAGGCACAAAATGACTGAACTACCAATGCATCTCAAGGACTTTGAAAAACAACACCAAACCAAACCAAACCAAAAATTTGTAAGAAGAAATTAGAAAGAAGGAAATAATTAAAATGGGGGAATAAAAAAACCAGAATTGAAACCTCCCAAAAATACAAAAATCATTCAAATTAAGTACCAGTTATTTGAAAATAAAACAAATTGATATATGACTGACTCTAGTAAACAAAAAATAGGGAGAAGGCCCCCAAAAATAAAATCTGATATGAAAAAGGAAATGTAATAATATTTATCACAGAAATAAAATGAATCATCAGAAATTATTTCAAAGAGCTGTATGTCAACAAATTGAAAAATCTAGAAGAAATGGATAGATTCCTAGACATATACAATCCACAAAAAAATTGAGTCATAGAGACATAGAAAATCAAAACAGAAGAATAATCAAGAGATTGAATCAATAAAAAAGTCCCTCTCTAAAAAATAAAATCCCAGGACTAGATGGCTTCACTGTTGAATTCTACTAAACCTTTAAAGAAGAATTAAATCCAATACTTTTCAAGGTATTCAAAAAATTGAAAGGGAAGCAATCGTCCTAAACTCCTTCTATGTAGCTAGCTTAAATCTTAAACCAGCATAAAATAAAAAAGAGAAAAGAACTCTAGACCATTATTTCCAATGAACATATATGCACAAATCCTAAACATCATGAAAGCTATAGAATCCAATAACACATCGGAAAAATCATTCACCCAGATCAAGTGAGAGTTATCGCTGGTATGAAGGGATAGCTCAACATTCCAAAATCAACAATTGTGATATATCATATTAACAAACTAAAGAACAAAAACCATATGGTTGCCTCAATAGATGCAGAAAAAGCATTTGATAAAATAGAAAAAATAAAAAGCATTTGATAAAATAAAATTTGATAAAATCCTTTCATGATGAAAACCTTAAGCAAAACAAAACAAATAATGCAGTTAAGAAGTGGACAAAGGTGAATAGGCATTTTCCAAAAGAGTAAATTTAAAAGGCCAATGGACACATGAAAAAATGCTCAGGATCACTAGCCATTAGGGAAATACAAATCAAAACCACAATAATGTTTCACCTTACCTCAGTTAGAATGGCACTCATAGTGAGATCAACCAACAACAAATGCTAACAAGGATGTGGATGGGGGAAGGTATCGATCCATTGTGGTGGGATTGTAAATTGGTGCAGCCATTGTGGAAGACTATGGATATACCTCAGAATTCTGAAAATAAATCCACCATAAGACCCAGCAATCCCACTCCTGGGAATTTATCTAAATCAAATGAAATCAGTATATAAAATAGTGATCTGTATCCCAATATTCATTGCAGCCCAATTCACAATACTTAGTATATAGAAGCAACCCAGTAAAAGTCCAAAGGAAGTCCTAAAAAACAAGAAATATTTATGGAAAAATGGCAGGATCAAGTTGTGACTTGAATGTAAGTGGCCTCTAATCTCCAACTAAAAGATACAGATTGGCTGAATAAATCAAAAAACAAGACCAATCCATTTGCTGCCCATAAGAAACATAAAAAAATTGAGATCATGCCATGCATCTTTACTGACCACAATTGAATGAAGAAGAAAGTCAATAACTCAAGAATCTCTAGGTAATATGCAAACATGGAGACTGAACAATGTTCTTGAATGAACAGTGGGTCATGGAATAAATGAAAAGAGATAGCCAAAAATTTCTAGAAACAAGTTAAGATGACAATAGATTATATCAAAACTTATTGGATATAGAAAAGACAGTGTTAAGAGGGAAGTTTATAGCAATCAGTGCCTACTTGAAAAATTGGAAAGGTACCATATAAATGAGCTATCAATGCATCTCAAAAACCTTGAAAAAACAACAACAATCCAATTCCAAAATCAGCAGGAAAAAATAATTAAAATTAGAAAAAAATTTGAAAAAAAAATTAAAAATCATTGAACTGAAAAATTGATTTTTTGAAAAAAATAAAGAAAATTGATATACCATTAGCCTAACTAACCAAAAAAGAGGGAGAAAGAGGCTGGCGCTGTGGCATAGGAAGTTAAATCCCTGGCCTTAAGCACATGCATCCCTTATGAGTGCGGGCTGTAGTCCTGGCTGCTCCTCTTGCAATCCAGCTCTCTGCTATGGCCTGAGATAGCAGTAGAAGACAACCCAAGTCCTTCACACATGTGGGAGACCCGGAAGAAGCTCCTGGCTTTGGATTGGTGCAGCTCCAGCCATTGCTGCCATCTTGAGAGTGTACCAGTGGATGGAAGACCTCTATCTTTGTCTCTAGCTCTCTCTGTAACACTTTCAAATAAATAAAATAAAACTTTAAAAAAAGGGAGAAGACACAATTCAATAAAATCAGATATGAAAAAGGAAATGTAACAACAGACACCACAGAAATAAAAGGAATCATCAGAAATTACTGCAAAGAGCTGTATGCCAACAAATCAGGAAACCTAGAGGAAATCGATAGATTTCCAGACTCATACACTCTACCAAAATTGAGTCAAGAAGACATAGAAAACATAAATAGACCAATAACCAAGTCAGAAATTGAATCAGTATACAAGACCCTCCTAACCAAGAAGCGCCCAAGACTGAATGGCTTCACTGCTAATTCTACCAGATATTTAAAGATCTAGTTTCAATTCTCAAGCTATTCAAAAAATTGAAAGGTACAGAATACTCCCTAACTCACTCCTTCTAAGAAAGCTGAAAAACCTTAATTCCTAAGCCACAAAAAGTTACAACAGAAAAAGAAAACTATAGACCAATATCCCTGATGACATAGATGTGAAAATTCTCAACAAAATATTAATTAATTGAATCCAGAAATATATCAGAAAGATCATTTACCTGGACCAACTGGGATTTATCCCTGGTATGCTGGGATCATTAAAAAGTCAGAAATCAATCATTATGATACATAACATTAACAAACTAAAAAACAAAAACCATATGGTTATCTCAGTAAATGCAGAGAAATCATTTGATAAAATACAACATCCTTTCATGTTGAAAACATTTTAAGCAAATTGGGTATAGAAGGAATATTCTTCGATACTATCAAGGCAATTTATGACAAGCCCACAGCCAGCATCCTATTGAAGAAGGAAAAGCTGAAAGCATTCCCCCTATGTTCTGGAACCAGATGAGGAAGCCCACTCTCACCACTGCTGTTTAATATATTGCCTGGAAGATTTAGCCAGGGCCATTAGACAAGAAAAAGAAACCAATGGGATACAAATTGGAAAGGAGAAAGTCAAATTATCTCCACTTGCAGATAACATGATTCTATAAATAGTGGATCCAAAAGACTCCACTGAGAAACTATTGCAACTCACATAAGAGTGAGGTAAAGTAGCAGGATATAAAATCAACAAGGAAGATCAATAGCATTTCTATATGTTTTTGCCAAGAAAAAAAATTTAAGAAAAATACCATACACAATAGCTTCAAAAAATTAAATATTTTAGAATCAATTTAAACAAGAATGTCAAACTCTATGATGAAAATTACAAAACACTAAAGAAAGAAATAGAAAATAACATTAAAAATGGAAAATTCTTTCATGTTCATGGATTGGAAGAATCAACAAAAATCAAATGTTCATACTACCAAAAACAATTTAAAGAGTCAGTGGGATCCTAATTAAAATACAAAACACAGCCTTTGCAGACCTAGACAAAATGATGCTAGAATTCATGTGGAAACACAAGATATTCCAAATAGCTAAAACAATCTTATACAACAAAAACAAAGTCAGAGGCATCACAATACCTGACCTCAGGACATACTACAGAGCAGTTGTATCAAAACAGCTTGGTACTGGCACAAAAGCAGTCTTGTAGACACATGAAATGGCAAAAAGAAACTCCAGAATTCAATCCATGCATCTAAAATCAACTTATCTTTGAAAAAGGAACTAAAATCAATCTCCAGAGAAAGACAATCTCTTCAACAAATTGTGCTGGGAGTGCTGGATCTGCACATGCAAAAGTATGAAACTTGATCCACACCTTACACCTTACACACACACAAAAAAAAATTCAAAATGGATAAAATACCTAAATCTACATCCTGATACCATCAAATTACTAGAGAGCATTGGGGAAACTCTGCAATATATTGGCATGGGTAAATACTTCTTAGAAAAGACCCCAGAAGTACAGGCAATCAAAGCCAAAATTGACAAATGGGATTACATAAAACTGAGAAGCTTCTATACTGCAAAAGAAACATTCAGCAAAGTGAAGAAGCAACTGACAGCATGGGAGAAAATATTTGCAAACTACAAAACTGACAAAGGGTTAACATCCAGAAGCTATAAAGAACACAAGAAACTCAACAACAACAAAACACAAAATCGAAGCAAGAATTAGGCAATGGACTTGGACAGGCATTTTTCAAAAGGAGAAATTCAAATGGCCAACAGACACATGAAAAAATGCTCAGTATCACTATTCATCAGGGAAACGTAAATTAAAACCATGGTGAGGTTTTGCCTCACTCCACTTAGAATGGCTCTCATACAGAAATCAACACATGACAAATGCTGATGAGGATATGGGGGAAAAGGCACATCGGTCCACTGTTTGTGGGAATATAAACTGGTGCAGCCACTGTGGAAACAGTACGGAGATACCTCAGAAATCTGCAAATGGACCTATCATATGATCCAGCCATCCCACTCCTGGGAATTCATGCAAACTAGAAGAAATCAGTATGTGAAATAGTGATCTGTACCCCATGTTCAGTGCAGCACAATTCACAATAACTAAGAAATGGAATCAACCTAGATTTCCACCAAATGTTGACTGTGTAAAGAAATTATGGTATATATATACACTATGGAATACTACTCAGCAGTAAAAAATAAATGAAATTCTGTCTTTGCAACAAGATGGATGCAATGGGAAACCATTATACTTAGTGAAATAACCCAGTCCCCAAAAGACTGACATGTTTTTCCTGATACACTTGCTTATCAGAATACCTGAAATGTAATGTATTGGAGTGAGATGAACATTTTTGCATTCAATGATTGTTCACAGCCCTTGTCTCTTTTGTTTAGGAACAGTGTGTTTTTTTCCCTTCATACTATTTGTTGAACTCTTTTCCTTAGTGTAGAGTTAACTATACAATCATTAAGTAAACTGAAGATAGATCATTGTAAAAATTAAGAGTGAGAATGTGAGAGGGAGTAGCAGTAAGTGTTGGAGCACAGGCTGGGGGGTGTCACTATGTTCCTAAATGTATGTATGTATATATATATATATATATATATATATATATATGAAATACATGAAACATATAACTTACACACAATTAAAAATAAGGGATTTTTTTAGCAATTGGTGTCTATATTAAGAAATTGGAAATGTGTCAAATAAATGAGCTATAAATGCATATCAATGACCTACAAAAGTGTCCTAATCTAAAATTAATAGGAGGAAAGAATAATTAAACTTAGAGAATAAAGAAAATTGAAACTAAAACACAATACAAAAGACCAGTCACATAAAGAGCTGATTTTTTTTGAAAAAAAAAAAAAGTGAACAAAACGGATACATCATTGATCCAACCAACCAAAAAAGAGGAAGTCCCAAATTAATAAAATCAGATACGGCACTGTGGTGTAGCAGGTGAAGCTGCAGCCTGCAGTGCCGGCATCCCATATGGGCATTGTTTGAAGATTTGGCTGCTCTACTTCCCATCCAACTCTCTGCTATGACCTGGAAAAGCAGTGGAAGTTGGCCCAAGTTCTTAGACCCTTGCACCCACATGAAAGACCTGGAGGAAGCTCCTGGATCCTGGCTTCAGATTGGCACAGCTCCGGCCAATGCGAGTGAACCATCGGATGGAAGACCTCTCTTTCTGCCTCTCCTTCTTTAAAAAATAAAATCTTTAAAAAATAAAATCAAATATGACAAAGGAGCTACAACAATGAATGCCACAGAAATAAAGACTCACCAGGAATTACTACAAAGTGCTAAATGCCAATTTTTCAGAAACCTAGAAGAAATGGATAGATTCCTGGTCACATACTATCTTCCAAAATTAAGTCATGAAGACACTGAAAAAATCTAAACAGACCAATAATCAAGACAGAGTTTGAATCAGTAATACAGACCCTCCCAACAGAGAAAAGTTTAGGGCTGGATGGCTTCACAGATGAATTCTACCAGAAATCTAAATAACTAATTCCAATTCTTCTCAAGCTATTTAAAACAAATGAAAGGTTGGAAATCCTACCAAACTCCTTATATGAGGCCACTATCACCTCAGTTACTATACCTGAAAAATATACAACAGAGAAAGAGAACTTTAGAACAATATTTCCGATGAATTAGATGCAAAATAATAAACAAGTGCTAGGTAATCTAATCCAACAACATATCAGAAGGATTAATCATCCAGACCAAGTGGGATTTATCACTATCAATGTGATAGATCACATTAACAAACTGAAGAACAAAAAAAACATGATTATTTCAATAAATGTAGAGAGATAGATCACATTAACAAACTGAAGAACAAAAAAACATGATTATTTCAATAAATGTAGAGAAAGCATTTGATAAAATACAACCTCCTTTCTTTTTGAAAAGCTTAAACAAATTTGGTATACAAGGCACATTTCTCAACAGAATTTTTGATGAACCCACAGTCAGCATCTTATTGTATTGGGAAAAGTTGGAAGCATTTTTGCTAAGATCTGGAAGCAGACAAGAATGCCCAATTTCACCGCTGCTATTGAATCCAGTTCCGGAAGTTTAGCCAGAGCCATTAGGTCAGAAAAAGAAATCAAAGGGATCCAAATTGGAAAGGAGGAAGTCAAATTATCCCTACTTGCAGATGACATGATTCTATGTATGCGAAAACATAAGGACTCCAATAAGAGACTGTTGGAACTCATAAAAGAGTCTCGTAAAGTTGCAGGATATAAAATTAACACAAAAAAATCAATAGCTTTTGTATAAACAAACAATGCCATGGCTGAGAAAGAATTGCTATGTTCAATCACATTCACAATAACTACAAAAAATTGAATAACTTGAAATAAACTTAACCAAGGAAGTAAAAACTCTCTACAATGAAAATTACAAAACTTTAAAGCAATAGAAGACACAAGAAAATGGAAGTTTTCCATGATGGTGGATTGGAATAATTAATACCATCAAAAGAAAAGCAATTTACACATTCAATGTGATTCAATCAAAATGCCAACCATGTTCTTCTCAGGTCTCTAAAAACAATGTTAAATTGCATATGAAAAACAAGAGACCACAAATATCTAAAGCAATTTTATACAACTAATACAATACCAGAAGCATCGCAATAACAGATTTCAAGACACACTACAGGGCAGTTTTAATCAAAATGTCTGGTTCTGGCACAAAAACAGATGTGTAGACCAATCGAATTATTAGAGAAGATCATTGGAGAAACTCTGTAAGACATTGGCATAGGAAGACTTCTTGGAAAAGACCTCAGAAAAACAGGCAATCGAAAAAATTCTATCAAGCTGAGAAGCTTCTGCATTGCAAACACTCAGCAAAATGAAGAGGTTACTGGTAGAATGGGAGCAACATTTGCAAGCTACAAAACTGAAAAATGATTAATATTCAAAATCTATAAAGAGCTCAACAAACTCAACAACGACAAAACAAATAATCCAGGTAAGAAATGGGCAGTGGACTTGGACCTGGACTTTTTCAAAAGAGGAAATTTAAATGGCCAACAGACACATGAAGAAATTCTCAGGATCACTTAGCAACCAAGGAAATGGAAATCAAAACCTTAATGAGGTTTCATCTCACCCCATTAGAATGGGTCTCATAATGGCTCTCATTCAACAAATAAATGCTGGTGAGGATATGAGGAAATTGGTCCCCTAATCCACTGTTGGCGGGAATGTAAACTAATACAGCCATTGTGGAATACAGTATGAAGAAACTGCAGAAAGCTGAAAATAGGTCGACCATATGACATGGCTCCCCCCCTGGAAATTTACCCAGAAGAAAATGAAATCAGCATATGAAAAACTTATTTGTACCCCCTATGTTTATTGAATCTTAATTCATAACAGCTAAGTTATGTAATCAACCCAGACTTTCATATACTGATGACTGGACAAATAACTTAAGGTTTTGTGTGTGTGTATGGGTGTGAGTGTGTGTGCATGTAGCAAGAGAAAGAGAATGGGATACTACTAATCTATAAAAAGAATGAAATACTGTCTTTTGCAACAAAATGGATGCAACAGAAACCATTATAATTAGTGAAATAAGCTAGTCCCCAAAAGACAAATATTATGTTTTTCCTGATTTGTGATAACTAATGGAGTACCATAAATGCAATGTATGGGAGTGAAATTCACATCTTGAGATTCTATGATTATATACAGCCCTTGTCTCTACTGTCGAGGAATAGTATTTCTTCTTCTTACTGTTTTTTGAACTTTTTAATCAGTGCTCAGTTAATCAGTATAAAGTAAATGTAATGGATATCATTATAAAAATTAGGAGAGGAAATAAAAGAAAGGGAAGAAAGTTTGGGAGTGTGGGCAAGAATGAGAGTAGGGCAGGAAGAATCACTATATTCCTAAATCTGTATATATGAAAACCATCAAATTTGTTTACCTTAAGTACTAAAGAATTGTATGGCAAGATATAAATTAATATAACATTTTGTATGTTCAGAGTAGTGATTGAATTCTACCTATTGAATTCTCATCTTCACATTATTTATCTAGTTTAATGTTCTGTAATTATTTTTAAAAGTTAATAATATTGCTTAAAATTGGTAAAATTAGATTGTAGTATATATAATAAAAATATTCTGTGTATGAAATCAAATAAGGAAAAAAAAGAATCAGAGAAAAGGTACAAAGCCTGTGCCAATCTTAGACCAGCAGACTGAATTTGCCTTTTTGGACTAAAACTAATCACCACCAGGATCCTATGACTTGTTTTTCTATACATTAATAAGCAACCAATTTATTCTCCAAATATATATTCTTATCATTCATTACTATTTTACACCATTGCCCATAAAATTACTGCTTGTAAATATTAGTATAAAATTGCAGTCTTACACAGGTAGGTAAGACTATGAACCCCATGGGTACATTAGAGAAATCATGATTTAAATTTTAAATATGTTTTGAAACACATTAATATGTTTCTTTAGACAGTGTTACATCTAAGACTACTTGCCAATTGACTACATATTTGTTTAGAAAATAATACGTAGTTTCATCATCAGAAACTTTATTCAATTTTTAGCTGAATACATATTGCTATTTATATATACTCACTTCTTGTCCGTTATTTCAATAAAGACTCAAGGTAGGCTGTGTCAGTATTCTTGATTATGATGAAAGAAGTGGATTTTAGCTAATTCAACTTATATACGGTGTTTTAAAGATGTATTGGCTGTACAATTCTCACCAACAGTGTACAAGGATTCCTTTTATACTTCATCTTTCTTTTTCTATCTCCTTTTCAACAGTTATATTTTTTCTGAATAACCATAATGTGATCTTTTCCTTGCAGCTTGACATACATGTCTCTTATAATTAGTGAGTTTGAACACCTTTTCTATAACTGTTTTCCATTTGTATGACTTCTTTAGAGAAATGTATAAAGTAGTACTTCCACTGTGCAGCAATACGGAAATTTCTCAAAAAACAAAAAATAGATAACTTTATGATATACTATCCACTTTAGGCTGTATATGAAAAGGAAATAAAATCAATACCTTGAGGAGAAATACACACTTCCATGTTCATTTCAGCATTATTCACTATAGTGGAGATATGGAAACAACTAAAATGACTGTTGATGAATGAATAAGTAACATATAAAGAATCTTATTCAGCTTTCAAAAGGAAAGAAACTGTCATTTGTAACAGCAGGATGAAATTCCAGGACAAATGCTAAGCAAAACAACCTAAATGCAGAAATACAAATACTGTATAATCTCTCTTACATGTGGAATCTAAAATAATCAAACTCATAGAAAATAATTGGTGGCTGTCAAGGAGATAAGGGTTGGGAAAATTAAGAAGATACTGATCAAAGGGTATAAAGTCTCTGATAAGTAATATGAATAATTTCTGGAGAACTAATATACAATATTTTGGACTATAGTTAACAATACTGTTTTGTACTTCAAACTCGCTAAGAGGACAGATTGTAACTATTTTCCACCACAGCAAAATGATATTACCCAAGGTGATAGTTATTTTACAATACACATATACATCAAACTTATATTGTACATCTTAAATGAATATAATTGTTACTTATCAATTCTACCTAAATGAAGCTGTGAGAAAATTAGAAAGTAATGAGGATCTTGCAGATTTGTTGGATAAATAAATGTTGACTTAAACCACATTGTAAAACTTTTTGATAAAAAAAAAAATCCACTATTACTACAGGGAGCTGTTATAGAAAAGTCTACCTGTTTCATTCCACAAAATCTCTCCTATTCTAGGAGGTTGATTTGTAACAATTGATGGTGGTGAAAGCCGAACTATCCCTATGAACACATATGTTACCAATTTCAGGTTAACATTCAGTTGACTGGTGGTCTAGGTTTCATGTCTGCCTCCTAATTTGATTTCTGGATTGAAAACATAGAAATAGGAAAACTATAGAAAGTCTCATCAAAAGATGATGAAAGTCAATTTAGCGGTGCTATCCATTACAAAGTTTGACTTAAATGTAACATTTCATGTTATAGTCAACAGCAAATGTAATATTAGCTGATGTACACCTATTTCTCATTGTGACTATTCCTGACTTCTGTAGGAAAGCAGAAACTCCTGATCTGATTTTTAAGAAATGTCCCAGTGTTCATGATAGTCCAAAAATTAAGAAATTCACCTCTAAATGTAGTTCAAAGAGGGTATTCTTATTTATAAGTTCTACTTTATTACTTCCAAATAGATATGATTCATGATCAAAACAAAGCCATATATATATAAATATTTATACACATCTGTGCAATGCAGTTATGAAAATAAAAATTAAAGATTATATACAACCAGAGGAAATGAAAATAAAGCATAAAGGGATAAAATGGTAATTTCAAATAGACTAAGAAATTAAGTACATTTGAAGAGTTATTTCATAAATAAGTGACAAGAATCTTTTTCTTCAGAAAGTATGGTCACCTTCCTGAGACATTTATATAATGAAAATTTGAATCAGAGAAAAGTTTCTAACTTTTTAAAGTTAAACTTCTAAATTTTTAAAAATATTTTATGTATTTATTTGAGAGGTAGAGTTACAGACAGTAAGAGGGAGAGACAAAAGACTTCCTTTTGTTGGTTCACTCCCCAGATGGCCACAATGGCTGGGGCTATGCCTATCCGAAGCCAGGAGCCAGGTGTTTCTCCCTGGTCTCCCACGTGGGTGCAGGGGCCCAAGCACTTGGTCATCTTCTACTGGTTTCCCAGGCCACAGCAGAGAGCTGGATTGGAAGAGGGACAGCCAGGATTAGAACCAGCGCCCATATGGGATGCCGGCTCCACAGGCAGAGGATTAACCCACTGTGCCATAGCACTGGCCCCACACTTCTCAATTTTTACATCCAGACATTTGATTTGTTACTGTATTCAATAATGACATTAAAATGGTCCTAGAAATTTGCAAAATGAGGCCAAGTGTCTAAAAGAATTTATCTTTTCCTTGAAAGTGCCAAACACTGAGGAAGTGAATGAGCACTCGGGCCATCTTCTGCGCTTCCTCAGGCACATTACCAGAGAGCTGAATTGAACATGGATCAGCCAGGACAGGAACTGGCAAACATTCGATGCCTGTACTGCAGGCTTTGGCTTTACCTGTTATGCCACAACACCAGACCCTGAACCAGAATTTTTATGAATAAAGAAACATAAGTGACCAAGGAAACACATCATATTCTTTTCTGCTTGCATATTTCTTTGTGTTACTTCCCTATGTTTATCAACCATTTACACTAAACATGATGTACCTTCCATTATACAAAAGAGAAAAATATAATGATCTACAATCTCCTTTTAAGTTTTATCCTACTGATCTTTAAGCCAAAGGTAAAAGGTGTTCATAAAATCTGTGCATACTGAAAGTTAAATAAATATGTCAGTCTTATGTTGTAGTGAGTAAATCACTTGCAAAGCCAGCATCCTATATGGGTGATGGTTGGTGTCTCAACTGCTCCAATTCCAATCCAACTCCTTGCTAATGGCATGGGAAAAACAGCAGAAGATGGTCCAAGTACTTTGGCCCCTGCTAACCACATCGGAGACCTGAAAGAAGTTTGTTTCCTGGCTCCAGGCTGTTGCAACCATTTGGGGAGTGAACTAGCAGATGGGAGATCCCTCTTTCTCTCTGTAACTCTGACTTTCAAACATATAAACAAATATATATAAACAAACCATTTATAAAAAGGAAAGTAAAATAAAACAGCAGATCTAATTTTGTATAGTATCTCCATTTTTCTGATAAGAGATACTTCTGCTTACACAAACTGAAAAATATGGAATATATAATTTTAGCAATTCTGCACTGAGGTAGATGATATTTTGGCTTTAAACTGGCATTGTACAATATAAGTATGAATGGTAAAATTTATCCTAATAAATTTTTAATTTTTATGTATAGTTACTTTAAATAGAATGTAACAACATAATAAAAAAATAAAAGCCATAACAAATTGAGAGGCTGAAGGAGGAAGAAAATACGTTCCTATTTTAATGCCTTTAGTGGAATAAGAAGATCTTTATTTTCATTCTGCACTGGATTCTTCAATTATGTAGCTGGTCTTCTACCCTGAGAAACTGAATGGGCATTTATTCTGGTGTGGTTTTTTTTTTTTTGTCATATTTTTCCAGTATTCACTTAATTCAGTTCAATTTTGAAACATCTGAACATAAAAATCAGCTTTGTTGTCAAAATAGTTGCAACAAAGAAATTTGATTTTTAGAAATGACCACACGATTATTCATATCTATCGCTACAATTATTCATGTTTAGTGATGATGAGCTGAAAGCCAAATGCTCTATGATCAACTTTTCAGTCCTACAAAATCAGAGATGTGAAGACATGAAAACACATTTGGGAACAAATATGGCTCTTTCATTCTCCCAGTCATTTGACTATTGAACATATGCTTAAAATTGCTGGGCCTCCATCAAAGAAGGAGGTACCTTTCTCTGAAGGGAGGAGAGAACTTCCACTTTGACTATGACCCTGTCAGAATAAGATCAAGGTCGGCAAACCCTAAAGGCTTCCATAGCCTTGGCAACTCATGACTAGAGCCTAGGGAGATTACTGACGCCATGAACAGGAGTGTCAAATTGTTAAGTCAGCAACAGAAGTCACTGTGTACTTACATCCCATGTGGGATCTGTCCTTAATGTGTTGTCTAATGTGAAGTGATGCTATAACTAGAACTGAAACAGTATTTTTACACTTTGTGTTTCTGCATGGGTACAAACTGATGAGATCTTTACTAATTATATACTGAATCGATCTTCTGTATATAAAGATAATTGGAAATGAAAAAAAAAAACAAAAACCTGGTGTTAAATTGGAAATGGCATAGAAAATTAATTAATTTTTAAAAAAATATTATGTAGGATCTCTGTCTTTAATGTGCTGTACACTGTTATTTAATGCTATAACTAGTACTCCAACAATAATTTTTTTCACTTTGTGTTGCTATATGGGGGCAAACTGTTGAAATCGTTACCTAATATATACTAAACTGATCTTTTGTATATAAAGAGAACTGAAAATGAAAAAAAAGACATTTACTGAATTACTTATATCAAAGACAAATTCCTAGGAAAATTCTAAGTACTTCAGACTTATAAAACCTATCTAATTATTATAAACATTAAGACCATCATCTTATACTTATGTGCTTCTTATGAAAGCACTATTTCAAGATCAAGTTCATAACTGGGAAAAAGTGCCTAAACAAAACAGCTGATAAATGTTATTCTTGTATGTGGCCCTAGGGTCTTGACTGAATTACAGCTTTTTACAGAGATGTTAAGGTGAACTCTATATTCATTTTGCAATAACTGGAGATAGATTTAATCTTAAACTAATGGGAAGGGAAAAGCCCTTGTAATCCATAAGCTGCACTTTGGAAATTTATATTCATTAAACAAAAGTTAAAAAAAAAACAAAATAAATAAATAAATAAATAAAATATAGGATATTGAAAAAATCTTAAACTATGTATTTTATTATTTTTGGTATAAAAATGGCATTTTGTGGAAAGTGTAATGGGAAGTTGGTAGGAAAACAGAGTTCTGGTCCATGTCTGCTAAAGACTCACCACACTGGAGCAATTTACCCTATGTTGTTTTTACATTGATGTAGTGTATTTATTTAATGAGAGAATGATCAAGACATCTCCAAGGATTAATATTTGGAAAGTCTTGTTTTTAGTCTATGATCCCACATAAGGAAGACAAGTAATAATTTTCTGTGAAATTTTTAGACTTGACAAAGAAAAGAATAGTAAAATGAAAGACACTTTTACTTTTTTAAGCTAACTTCCTGCTTCAGTTACCCTTAAAATTCAGTTCCTATAGATTTAACAGATTTGCACCCAAGTTGACTCACAAGGTCATAGCTTTGCAAACTTCACATTTTTTTATTCAATCAGCATCAATTACTACCTAGTGATAGAAAACAACCAATGTTTCCCATTGAGCATAATTTATGGTTGATTTTAACACTTTGGAGAGTGAAATATAGCAAGCCATAATTAATGTCTGCTGTCAAACTAAAATAAATAAACCAAGAGAGATGTTAAAATGTCTAATTCATTCTCCAACAAAAAGGATTGCCAAGTCAACCTAAAGAAATTCTGGAAAGAGATGGGGGTAGAGAAAGGACATGTGAATGGGTCAAATCTAAAGGCATTATTCAGGACTAGCAAAAGCTGGAAGAAACCACTGTAAAGATTTCCTCAATTGATAATTATGGTCATTTTAATCAACTGCAGTTGATTTTTTTGGATTGCAGCTGCATTTTCTAAACTTTCAGAACAGAGATAAAGTGCTGCTCTTTGGATATGTACTTTCAAATACAGCACAGAAGTCTGAGGAATGTTTTCCAAAAAGAATAGTTTACATAATTCTTACTAAGAGATTAATACATCATTGTCACATAAATATGAATAATACAATAATTAGTTTTACTATCCTGAAAAGCTACAACCCAGATATCATATGTAATGTCTGAAACATTGAAAGAAAAAAAAAAGGAAACATTTACATAGGTTCTGATAGCCATTAAAAGTGTTCTCCTCACACATGTAGACTTAAATATTGTTGTTTGAAAAGTTATGGCCTATGTTGAAAGTCTTCAAGGAAATTTGTGAATATTATTTTTTCTAATAGGCATTAACATGGAAGAACACAGCCAAAAATAATGCACAGGTGCTGTGTGGCAGTAAACTAAGCCACCTGCTGGGATTCACACATACCATATCTTAGTAATGGTACTCCACTTCTGATCCAGTTACCACTTAATGCACATCCTGGAAGGCAGCAGATGATGGCTTCATTGCTTGGGCCTCAGCCATCCATTTGGAAGACCTGGATGGAGTTTAAGGCTCAGGGCTCCCTCGAGGCCCAGACCAGACTGTTTTTTAGCATGTGTGGATTAAATTAGTGTATAAAAGTTCATTCTATCATCTATCTATCTATCTATCTATCTATCTAAATATCTATCTTTTTCTCTTCTCTCTCTCTTATCACTCTTTCAAGTAGTTGAAAATAAATGTTTAAAAAACTAAAATGAATCTATATTTCTATTTTTTTTTAATTTATTTGACATGTAGAGTTATAGTCAGTGAGAGAGAGAGACAGAGAGAAAGGTCTTCCTTCCGTTGGTTCACTCCTAAATGGCTGCTATGGCTGGCAACTGTGACGATCCAAAGCCAGGAGCCAGGTGCTTCCTCCTGGTCTCCCATGTGGGTACAGGAGCCCAAGCACTTGGGCCATTCTCTACTGTACTCCCGGACTGCAGCAGAGAGCTGGACTGGAAGAGGAGCAACCAGGACTAGAACCCAACGCCCACATGGGATGCCATCGGAGGATTAACCAAGTGAGCCATGGCGCCGGCCCCCTATATTTATATTTTTAAAATCATTTTATATATCTTTCATGCACTGATATTGTTGAACTTTAAAATAAGAATCTCTAAAAGGAAAAATCAACAACCAACGTGCAAACCACAATATTAGTTTAAGCCCTGGAGAAGCCTGTCTGGAATGGTGGTTGAGAGTCAGAAGCAGAACATAAGACGCTAATGTAGAAAAAACTGACAGAATTGGGGGAAGAGGTATAAGTGATGAAGACAGAAAAGAGAAAACTGTCAATAAAAGCAAAAGGATTCATGTCTCCAAAAGAACTAGAAGGAATAATCACATTTTATAAGTCTCATAAATTAAATGAAAACTATTTTTGATCATTTCATATTGACACAATACAATAATAAATACTGAACCTGAGACATGATGGCATTTTTAAATGCATAGTTTCAAAGTCTTTGGAAGTTTGTTCCACAGTTTTAATCAAAATCAGTGAAACAGGTTCTTAAGGTTATAAATATTTGCATATCAACTTTGCCTCTGTTCAGCCTGAGTTCAATACCTGGCCTCTGTTCAGCCTGAGTTCAATACCTGACTCCAGCTACCTGAATGGAGACCTTGACACATCCCAGATGCTCCAATACGGGATGGGGCATTTTAACTGGTTTTCTAATGGCTAGGATAAAGTGCCAACCCTGCTTCAAATGTTTACTTTGAGCCTAAGGAGAGGCAATTTAAAACATGAACAATATCTTGCAATGCTTTACCGTTTACTGACCTTTAGTGTTTTTAGTTTTATTGAGGCAAAATTGATATGCTAAAATTTGTAAACATTCATGGAATATATCTTGGTGACTTCTGGATACACATATATACACACATATACACATACCTGTGATATTATCAACATTATAAATATAGTAAACATATCCGTCACTTCCTAATATTTCCATGTCTGGATTGTGTGTGTGTTTATGTATGTGTGCATTTGGTAAGAATATTTAACATGAAATCTATCTTTTTCACATGTTTTAAAGAGCATGATATCATTTTGGTAACTGTAAGTACTATATTGTATAGCAGATATTTAAAACCTATTTACCTTAGTTAACAGGAACTTCATATTCGTTGAAAAATTATTTCCATTTGCCCTTTCCCCCACCAGCTGCTGGCAACCACTGTTATATCTTCTGCTTCTGTGAGTTTCACCATTTTACACAGTATTCAATGCTCAATCACCAAGGCCCCTTCTATTTCAGTCTAATTTCCCAGTCATCCATTAAGAAATTGTCTAATTCAACAAGTAATTCTTTGTTCAATGAACTAATTCTCCCAAGATTAAAACCAAGTAAATGGGAAGGTATTGAAATTATGTGATCAACTTCTTAATAAGTTGCATATTTATTAATTTTCCCTTGTTATTGATTCAAAGATGGAGAGCATCCAGCCCATGGGCCATTTAATGGCCACAAAATTTGTTCTTGTCCTGCCGAGGGAACCATAGCTATGACTTGAAATTCACTTAATCTGTAGCAGGCTAATTTTTAAGTTGATAATTTTGTATGGTCCACAAATTATGTTATAAATATCCAAATGGCCCTTGGCAGAAAGCAGGTTCCCCTTCTCTGAATAAGAATTTTAAGTCTGACACTGTGGCAAAAAAAAAAAAAAAAAAAAATGACCTAACTGAAAGATCTCTGTGAGTGAGATCCCAGTAGAAAGAATAGGCCATCAAAGAAGGAGGTACCTTTCTCTGAAGGGAGGAGAGAAGTTCCACTTTGATTATGACCTTGTCTAAATAATGTTGAGTGTGTGAACTCAAGAGGCTTCCATAGCCATGGCAGCTCATGACAAGAGCCTTGGGTGATTCCTGACGTCATAAATAAGAGTGTCCATTGTTAAATCAACAACGGGAGTCACTGTGCACTTATTCCTCATTTAGGATCTCTGCCCTTAATGTGCTGTACTATGCAAATTAATGGTAAAACTAGTATTCAAACAGTACTTTATACTTTGTGTGTCAGCAAACTGTTGAAATCTTTACTTAGTATATACTAAGTTGATCTTGTGTATATAAAGATAATTAAAAATGAATCTTAATGAAAAATAGGATGGGAGAGGGAGTAGGAGATGAGATGGTTTGTGGGTGGGAGTGTGGTTATGGAGGGAAAAAAAAAAACCCACTATAATCCAAAAGTTGCACTTTCAAAATGTATATTTATTAAATAAAAGTTTTTTTTAAAAAAAAGAATTGTTAAGTCTGAAAGAAATTTGTAAAAGGAGGAAGAGGACAAAGGTCCATATGACTTGACAATATTTCTTCATAGTCTTGAACGAATCACTAGATAGAGCTATCCAGTCAGAAGCAAGGGAAGGGATAGACAAAATGGAAATAAATAAAACTGACACACACACACACAAAGACTATATACTGTAAGGACACTGAGTTCTTTTGTTGTTATTCAAAATCTGACTCCAAAATATTGACTCTGCTTTTTGGCCAAAAACGATAGCTAAAAATTTGCATATATGTGAAACTGTAAAAATTACCTGTAAGCAATGTATACGTTAGCATAAAGTGATACAGGGAACTAAATTTCAACTCCACACTGTCTGCAAAAAATTTCACTCACATAAAAATCAAAATCACAGGAAGAAACCACAGTAATTTTTTCCAAGTATCCACTAGGAGGAGAGATAATTTCTGAAGACATCCTAAAACAGACAAGGGAAACTAGGGAATAAATACATGTTTTTTTAATTGGGAAAGTAAGGCTAAATTTCTCAAAGAGATTTACTCTAAAAGTCAAAGTTGTGGGAATTGAAGTCAGAAGACAGCTCTCTCTATCCCTGATAATTACTCTAATGAGTCTACCTGGTACTTCATCTTGTACCTGCTAATATTCATTGCACCTCCTTTGCCCTCTGATGTCTTAACAGTGACAGAGGTTACACATTGGAATTGAAAGCTATTGATTGGGATATAAACAATCAAAGACCACTCTCCTGCCTCTTAATGGGAAGTTCACACAAGGGATTCATTAAGAAATGAAGTATGAAGAAGCATGCTGTGTTTCATCATGGCAAGATTATTTATAGTTTATTATTTAATTTCAGTACTTTTGTGACTAACACAAGAACCAGCACCAACCCTAAAATATAATCATTACTGCTTTGGTAAGTTTTCAAGTTGGTATTTTTCTTATCTTTCTATCTTTGGAACTTTTCCTTTCAAAGACTTTCAAAGTATGTTATACTTACTTTTATCCAATGATGCATCTATAACATACTAATAGATGGAGATTTTAATAAGGGTTTCTCCTAATTTTCAGAATGACAAAGGCAATTTCCTATGATTTCTTATTTTTACTATAGGGTTTGTTGTCTTCATCTGTTTGGATTTAGAATTTTTCTCATTTTTTGTTAATGAAAGATAATAAATTTGTGTTAATGAAAGATTATAAATTGATTGAGATGAAATTAACACTGTAATTTATGAGGGAAAGTGGATGAATGGAAGCAATTTCTGTTCAAGGAATTCAACATCAAATTGTTTAGATGGATGTGCAAATAGTTCTAATATGACTAGATACAGAGTATGGAGAATATGGAAGTTTTTATGAACATTAAATATTTTATTATTAAACATTCTTAGAAAAAAATCAATCCGGATAGTTTGCAGAGTGTGTTTGAAATTCAGACTGAATTAGAAGTATTTTATATTAACAAGATAACCTTGAAAAGGTCATTTGATTTCCCTTAGCTATAGTTTCCACAAACATAATTTATGAATAACATAAATTGGGTTTATTTAAGGAATTACATAAAGTGTGTGATTGGGGTAATCCTCTATAGGGCTTGGTAAAAAACAAATGATAATAATGAGCTACAGGTACCATCATTTTCCTCTTTTCCATATTATCACTCCTATTGCTTTCGTTATCAACTTAAACTTGCTTCAAAGGAATAGGACACACCTTTTGGAAAAGCAGAGCTGGGGGTCTTTAAAAAGTTCATGAAAAATGCATACTATGAAAAAATGACTACATGGATTTCAAAAATATTTTACTCCTGGACTGCCATAATATCACAGTGAGTTAAGCCATGGCTTCCAATATCAGCATACCACATCCGAATACTATTTCTGGTCCTGGCTCCTCAGTTTCTGTTCCAGCTCCTTGGCAATGTACCTGGGAAAGCAACAGAAGATGGCCCAATTACCTGGGCTCCTGACACTTATTTAGGAGGCCAGGATGGTATTCCTGGCTCCTGGCTTTGACCTGGCCAAACTCTGGCAGTTACAGCCATTTGGGGAGTGAACCAGCAGATGAAAGATTCTCTTTGTCTCTGTTTCTCCCTTTCTCCATGTCACTCTGCCTTTCAAATAAATAAAATCATAAAAAGTTTTTGTACTGAAGCAACTTATGCTTTAATTCAAATTTTCTATGAATTATTTAAATATCCTCATACATTGTAATCCTGAGAAATTAGGAATAGCTAATTATGGTTAGAGTTTAATGGATATGAGAGAAACAGTGGCAGGCAATTGAACTGGAAATGAAGAGTATGGAAAGTATTAAGAATACTGATTTCATTGAGAAGGAGTAACTTTGCCCTGTCATTTGCCAAAGATTTTTTCTAATATATGGTTTGAGACTCTTGTGATCTTTTGCTGTGAGGTTTCCTTCCTTTACCTTCTTTCATATTGGTTACCGTGTTTCTGTGTTTCTGTGTGTAACACATCTTTAAGCATCTTTTGAAGGGCTGGACGAGTGGCGACAAATTCTTTCAATTTCTGTTTGCTGTGAAAGGTCTTTATTTCACCTTCATTCACAAATGAGAGCTTTGCAGGATATAATATTCTGGGCTGGCAGTTTTTCTCTCTTAGTACCTGGGCTATATCTCGCCATTCTCTCCTAGCTTGTAGGGTTTCTGGTGAGAAGTCAGCTGTGAGTCTAATTGGAGATCCTCTGAGAGTAATCTGGCGTTTCTCTCTTGCACATTTTAGGATCTTTTCTTTGTGTTTCACTGTGGTGAGTTTGATTACGAAGTGTCATGGTGAGGATCTCTTTTGATCATGTTTATTAGGGGTTCTATGAGCTTCCTGTACTAGGATGTCTCTGTCCTTCTCCAAACCTGGGAAATTTTCTGCTAGTATCTCACTAAAAAGGCCTTCTAATCCTTTCTCCCTCTCCATGCCTTCAAGAACTCCTAGAACCCGAATGTTGGGTTTTTTAATAGTATCCTGTAGATTCCTGACAGTATTTTTTAGATTTCTGATTTCTTTTTCTTTTCTTTGATTTGATTGTTTCCTTTCCTGTTCTCTGTCTTCTAATTCCGATATTCTCTCTTCTGCTTCACCCATTCTCTTTTTAAGGCTCTGTAATGTGTCTGTCATTTGATCTATTGAGTTCTTCATTTCATTGTGGTTTTTTGTCACTATAACAGTTTCCTGTTCTACTAGTTGTTTCATTTCATTTTGATTCCTCCTTAATATTTCATTTTCACGAGAGAGATTTTCTATCTTGTCCATTAAGGATTTCTGTAGTTCAAGAATTTGTAAGACAAGTGTCTGCTAATACTAACTGATAGAATCAAAAAGGGAGAGAAAGATCCAACATGGGAAGTGGGATACACAGCAGACTCATACAATGGCAGACGTCCTAAACAACACTCTGGCCTCAGAATCAGCCCTTAAGGCATTCGGATCTGGCTGAAGAGCCCATGAGAGTATTGTAGGCATGGAAAGCCAAGATACCATGGAAAAGGAAAAAAAAAAAAAAAAAGAAGACCTAAATGAAAGATCTCTGTGAGTGAGATCCCAGTGGAAAGAACAGGGCCATCAAAGAAGGAGGTACCTTTCTCTGAAGGGAGGAGAGAACTTCCACTTTGACTATGGCCCTATTGGAATAAGATCAAAGTCAGCGAACTCTAAAGGCTTCCATAGCCCTGGCAACTCATGACTAGAGCCTAGGGAAATTACTGACGCCATGAACAGGAGTGTCAAATTGTTAAGTCAGCAATAGAAGTCACTGTGTACTTACATCCCATGTGAGATCTGTCCTTAATGTGTTGTCTAATGTGCAGTGATGCTATAACTAGTACTGAAAGAGTATTTTTACACTTTGTGTTTCTGCGTGGGTATAAACTGATGAGATCTTTACTAATTATATACTGAATCGATCTTCTGTATATAAAGATAATTGGAAATGAAAAAAAAAAAAAAAAACCTGGTGTTAAATTGGAAATGGCATAGAAAATTAATTAATTTAAAAAAATATTATGTAGGATCTCTGTCTTTAATGTGCTGTACACTCTTATTTAATGCTATAACTAGTACTCCGACAGTATTTTTTTTCACTTTGTGTTGCTATATGTGGGCAAACTGTTGAAATCGTTACCTAATATATACTAAACTGATCTTCTGTATATAAAGAGAATTGAAAATGAATCATGATGTGATTGGAAGGGGAGAGGGAGCGGGAAAGGGGAGGGTTGTGGGTGGGAGGGAAGTTGTGGGAGGGGGAAGCCATTATAACCCATAAGCTGTACTTTGAAAATTTATATTCATTAAATAAAAGTTTAATTAAAAAAAAAGAATACTGATTTGTATACAGAGGACCTTAAATTGCATTTAGACAGCATGAATTCCCCAAAATCTAATTATTTCCCTTATGTTACTTTTCCCATATTTTCTTCTCATTTCTCCTCAATTTTATCCAATATCACAGAAAAGGTCAATCACTAGATTATATTTCAATCCACACGTGTCTGAGTCTTAGGGCTGTCTGTAACCTGCAAATGCCAGAGAACTCAGGTATTCCAGGGAAAGTCTTTGGAAAAAGCCACCAATTTTTAAATAAATATATTTATTTATTTTATTTATGAGGGAGAGTGAGGGAAAGAGTTAGAGGGAAGGAGGGAGGGGAACATGAATAAGCACTCTTATCCACTGATTCACTCCCCCAAATGCCCACAATAGCTAGGGCTGGGCCATTCTGATGCCAGGATCTGAGAACTCAATACATACCTCCTACATGGTTGGCAGAAACTGAAAAACCTGATCCATCCCCTGTTGCATCCCAGAAGCTACACTGGCAGAAGCCAGAATTGGGAAAGGAGCTGTGACTAGAGCATAGGTGCTCTGATATACACAGGTATCCCAACTGGTAACATAACTGCTATACCAAACTCCTGGCCCATGAATCATTACTTTTATAGATAGAGGAACCCTAAAATTCAATTCAATTTAAGTCTGATATCTTGATAAACTGAGCATGCCACTTCTTGTTTGTATAAAGAATGAAAATTGGGAAAACTTAAAAAGGCTGTTCAATAATGGAAACAGCTCATTCTCTTCACAGTGAGTTGCTCAGTTAAAGGGAGACTGGAGAATATTAGTAAAAGAATGTACATCCTCTTCACCCAGTCCCTATGTGGAAAGATCCAAGAGACAGAGCAGATACATCTGCCTTTTCTTAGGCTGATGGTGTTGTATAGTCTGTTTTTCTTGGTACACGTGCAAAATGTTTGGACTCTAAGCCACTCCTTACCATGAGTCAACTCTTTACAATTATTTGACTTGAAAATGAAAATTACTTTTCTTCCTCTAATTGCTTAATAAAAAGTAATTAACTTTTTACTTGGGTGAACCACTTTAGAAGATAATTCAGTTTGGAAACAGAAAGAACAACAAAAGGATAAAATGTTCCAGGGATATTCCTGAGAAGCTTAAAATGCATGTCCTACCTTTCATTTTCAGGATCATTAATTTCTTTCCAATTTACCAACTGGAAAGACTAATTTAGATGTCTTCATAGATTTTACAAATAGAGTTGAGTAAATTTATTCTGTTTTGTTTGTTTTTGTTTTGTTCTTTCTCTCTGAATGAACTTGTTTTAAACTCAATTACTACCAGGTGACAGGGGACACAGAGACAGACAAGATTCAAACCTTTCCCTAGAGTTTCTAGTCATCTACAATAGAGAAAGTTATGTGTAGGAAAACACTTTGCAATATTATATAATGTGCTAGTGGTTGATGGGGTTGCATGTCAAAGCATTTAGGAAAGGCTTGGAGTGGAAATACTTGACTCAGATCTAAAGAAATGAGCAGAAATTTCTCTTTCCCTTCTCTTCCTTCGATGTTGTTATAAGTGAAAGGTCATGACCAAAGCATGGACACTCTGGGGAGCAGGGATTGCAGCAGCAGAGAATATGGGGAGACATACCTGGATGAGGCTGGGGGACCAAGTAGGGGTCATAAAGGGATAGGACACATGTTTTATCAGAAAAAATATAAATAATTGACACACATTAGGAAGCTTTTTTTTTTTTTTCAATCAGGGGTGTTTTGTGACAAATTACATGAGACATATTATTTTGGTAATAAGAGGTATAACAAAATAAAAGGAGAAACTATAGTCATAATGTGGTCTATAAGTTAATAGCCCATTTATCAAAAATGGTAAAAACACAATTATCCTTACTAAATGCCAAGTTCATTACTCCCTCACTCTCACCCATATGCTAACATGTGCTTTTATCTCAAGGTCAATTTTCCAAGATGAATTATATATAAAGTTGTCATATCAAAAAAGTTATACACTGAAAACTTAAAGATGTTCCTGGAATGATCACCCTGAGACTAGAAAATCATTCACACATACACTGAATTGTACTGAATAAAAGACACATACAAATATCATTTTGAGATTGAGGAGTCCAAGATGGCAAAATAGGGAAAGGTTGTACTGCTATAGGCTAGGAAAAAATAGTAAAATCAATCTTCTGTATATAAAGATAATTGGAAAGGAAAAAAATAAAAACCTGGTATTAAATTGGAAATGGCATAGAAAATTAATTAATTTTTAAAGAAAATATTATGTAGGATCTCTGTCTTTAATGTGCTGTACACTCTTATTTAATGCTATAACTAGTACTCCAACAGTATTTTTTTTTCACTTTGTGTTGCTATATGGGGGCAAATTGTTGAAATCGTTACCTAATATATACTAAACTGATCTTTTGTATATAAAGAGAATTGAAAATGAATCATGATGTGATTGGAAGGGGAGAGGGAGCGGGAAAGGGGAGGGTTGTGGGTGGGAGGGAAGTTTTGGGAGGGGGAAGCCATTGTAACCCATAAGCTGTACTTTGGAAATTTATATTCATTAAATAAAAGTTTAATTAAAATAAATAAATAAATAAATAAATAAATAAATAAAGAGAGAGAGAGAGAGAGAGAATGTTTTCAGGTGAGAAAGAGAAAAACTGCAAAATGCAGGGGAGATTCCATGGAAGGAAGAGGGATGCCATGGACCTTCATAGAAGGTACAGATGTGCAGCAACACGCACTGACACAACAAAGGATCCCAGCAGCTGAGACACAGAGAAAATGCCAGTTTTGGAGAGCAAGGTGAGATCAGACTGCAGCAGCCTGGGCCACTGGTGATACAGCCAGAGGGAGAGCCAGCTGGACTACACTATTTATTTTAAAGATTTATTTTATTTATTTGAAAGTCAGAGTTACACACAGAGAGGAGAGGCAGAGAGAGAGAGATAGAGAGAGAGAGGTTATCCATACGCTGACTCACTCCCCAGTTGGCTGCAATGGCAGAAGCTGCACTGATCTGAAGCCAGGAGCCAGGAGCTTCCTTTGGGTCTCCCACGCAGGTGCAGTGGGCCAAAGACTTGGGCCATCCTCCACTGCTCTCCCAGGCCACAGCAGAGAGCTAGATCGGAAGAGGAGCAGCTGGGACACGAACCGGCGCCCAAATGGGATGCTGGCAATGCAGGTGGTGGCCCTACCCACTATGCCACAGCACTGGCCCTGGACTACACTACTTTTGGGTCTAGCCTGGGATCTGCTCACCCAGTGGAAAAAAGGGCACATTTCTCTCTCCCTATCCCCCCAACAATGGAGGACAATAACTGGCTGAGAGAAGGTGGATGCCATTTTAGATATAAGGAGCTTTTTTATATATAGAAAACTTTCACTTAATAAATATAAATTTCAAAAGTACAACTTTTGGATTATAGCAGTTCTTCCCCCCATAACAACCCTTCCACCTGCAAGCCATCCCATCTCCTACTCCTCCCATCCCACCCCATTCTTCATTAAGATTCATTTTTAATTATCTCTATATACAGAAGTTCAACTCTATACTAAGAAAAGATTTCAACAGTTTGCACCCACACAGACACACAAATTATACAGTACTTTTTGAAGACTAGTTTTACTGTAAATTCTCTTAGTACAAAGGTCCTACATGGGGAGCAAGTGCACAGTGACTCCTGTTGTTGATTTAACAATTGCACTCTTATTTATTACGTCAGTAATCACCCGATGCTCTTGTCATGAGCTGCCAAGGCTATGCAAGCCTCTTGAGTTCACAAACTCTGACATTATTTAGACAAGGCCATAATCAAAGTGGAAGTTCTCTGCTCCCTTCAGAGAAAAGTACCTCCTTCTTTGATGCACTCTTCCTTCTACTGGGTTCTCACTCAGAGATCTTTCATTTAGGTCATTTTTTGCCATAACTAGCAAGGATAAGACACCATCTTGACAGCAGTAGCAGTGGCAGGGGAACAGCTCAGCTGCACACACCCAGCAACAGGCAGGGAGAAGGAACTATTCTAACATCAATACCGGCTACAGAGGCTCTTGTACACAACCAGCAACTGGCATGGGGAAAGCACCATTCTGAAATGAGTAGACGCTGCAGCCAGCAGCTCTGGTGCACGTGTGTGATCCAGGGATTCTACCAGAGGGAAAAATCCACGTTCCACAGGGACTCTGAGAGTGACTAGGAAGATTGATGGGGGACTGGGCAAACACGTAGGTATCTGAGGTGCCCCTAGTCTCTCAACATATCACATGGGGTTCCACCTAGGCAGAACAGCACAAGCAGCTGCCTCTGGGAACATCTCTTCTTCTCTGTGGTTGGCACAGGTTGGCAGCATGAAGTAGGTCATCTGCAGCCATGACTGTGAGAGCCTTGTGTGCTGAGACTGTGGGAACTCTGACTGCATGACAGGGTACAGGGTGTAGCTGGGTCTCTGGGCAATCAACGTGTACAGCTCCACATGCTCAGAGTTTCCTGATAGCCTGGGGTGGGTCATTGCAGTGGGACACATGCTCACAATGAGGACTGCACAGAACTTTGGTGCAGTTTATGCAGCAGCATGGATGCATATTGTACCCACGGTGGATAACATCTGAGCATAATCACCTTGGAAGAGAGGAGAAGAGGCTGTGATTATGCCAAGAGGGGTATTCATAGTTTCCTTTCTGTTAACAAGAAGATATTTACCATGCTCAAATTGGATGTCACCTCACTGTGGAGCACAGACCAGAGCCCCTAGGTAAAACCAGCAAAAATATGGATATTCATAGTAACAGTAGACATTCTGGGAGCAGATGCTGTGGCGTAGTGGTGAAGCAACCACCTGCAGTGCCGGCATCCTATATGGGTGCCAGTTTGAGTGCTGGGTGCTCCACTTATGATCTAGCTCTCTGCTATTACCTGGGAAAGAAGTAGAAGATGGCCCAAGTCCTTGGGTCCTGGCACCCATGTGAAAGAATGGGAAGAAGCTCCTGGGGTTGCGCAGTAGCTCACTTGGTTAATCCACCGCCTGCAGCGCCAGCATCCCATATGGGCACCGGGTTCTAGTCCCAATTGCTCCTCTTCCAGTCCAGCTCTCTGCTGTGGCCCGGGAGGGCAGTGGAGGATGGCCCAAGTGCTTGGGTCCCTGCACCCGCATGGGAGACCAGGAGGAAGCACCTGGCTCCTGGCTTCGGATTGGTGTAGCTCTGCCAATAGCAGCCATTTGGGGAGTGAACCAATGGAAGGAAGACCTTTCTCTCTCTCTCTCTCTCTCTCTCTCTCTCTCTCTCTCTCTCTGTCTATAACTCTACCTGTCAAATAAATAAGTAAAAAAATAAAAAAAAGAAGCAACAGCTCCTGACAACTTTCGATGGCTTGGTCCAGCTCCAGTCATTGTGGCCATTTGGGTAGTGAACCAGTGGGTGGAAAATCAATTCTCTTTCTCTCTCTCTGCTTCTGTAACTCTGCCTTTCAAATAAATAAATAAATAAATATTTGGGGGGAAAAAGGAAACATTAGACATTCCACTAACCCACAGATGTGTAGTTAAGATGAGAGCTATCAGAGGAGAAACCCAATAACTATCTCAACAAATACATAAGTATTCATGTAATATTGCTATTGTCAGCAAGCGATCTAGGACTTGCTCCCTCATTTCTCTATTCTAAGCCCAACTTGTTCTTTCATTTCTCTATTCTCTTCAAGGTAGGAAACTAATTCTATTATGAAGGAATCTGTAGGACGCACAATTTAATCTTTAGACCTTATAAAAGAGATGGCTAACATTTTTCTGTAATAGCATAGCCAAAATAAGAACTTAAATAATAATCTCATAGCTAGATTCACTTCGCCATCAGCAAAGTATACAGTAAGTAGAAAAAACCTCCCTTTCAGACAAAAGGGAAAGAAAGTTTTAAAGTGAGAATATAATTTTCCTCATGGGCATTGTCTACCTTAGAAAAACTACTACGGAACATGCCTGTGACTATAGACTTGTAGTTCAGGCCACCGAAGATTAGAGATGGGACACGGGCACTCCCTTGACTTGCATCCTCTGGTCTGCTTTAACACAAACCAGGAGGAAAAGAAAGCTAGGCATCAGAAGCAATGGGTGGCAGGCCTATTAATGGCTGATCTGTACAGTGATCTGCCCTCAAGCAGACCCAACAGGCCAGTCCACTGCAGTGGCTTTCAATGTGGTAAGCCTGGGCTTCAGCAGAAGTCAGCTTGTGAAGAGCCCTGGCAGCTCTGCCAAGAGTTGGATCACTGGAAATGGACCTGCCCTGGAGTCGAAGGATGCCCAGGTCAGAGCCACAGATCTTATTGGCTCTAAGATGAAAAACCCTTCACTCAGCCCAACTTCCAAAGTGACCACTGCAGCTGAGGGGACGGCCAAGTGGGGTCAGCAACATTGCAGGCAGAACTGTAAATTTCTTGTTAGAGATGCCCCCTGCCTTTACCTGGCCAGCTCTCCTCCCAGGCCAGCCAAGTAATGAAAGTCAACAGAGTGCCTTCCCCTAGGAGGTTCCCACCTCCCTTAGGATATACCCCATGTGAAGAGATAGATAGGTCTGGGCCTCTGAATTTACAAGGCCTAAAGCCCAACAGATTATTATCAAGCCCCTTCTATCAGGTTCTATTTGCCTCTCAATCAGAAAATTTAATTGTAGCTTAGACAGCACCTGTCTTAGCTCCTCTAATAATGACTCTGTCCTTTGTTCTAGACCATGTCTAGCACACTTGGGCCTCATTCCTTTGTAATCATAACCTCTACTCTACCACCAATGGCTCTACTCCCAACATGTGTGTACTGATGGTCCTCTTCCCCACTTAATGCTGTATAATTGTTCAAACCTGGTAAATGCCACTCTTAGGATCATTGGTTACTATCCTCACTCTGTCTTTTATGACCTTGTCTAAATATGATCAGAGATGGCAAACTTGGAAGGCTTCCATAGCCTTGGCAACTCACGACGACAGCTTAGGGTGGTTATTGGCACCATAAACTAGAGTGTCAATTTGTTGGGTCAACAACAGGAGCCACTGTGCAGTTGCTCCTCATGTGGGATCTCTGTCCTTAATGTACTGTACATTTTGATTTAATACTATAACTAGTACTCAAACAGTATGTTTCACTTTGTGTTTCTATGTGGGTGCAAACTGTTGAAATCTTTATACTAAATTGATCTTCTGTATATAAGGAGAATTGAAAATGAATCTTGATGTGAGTGGAAGGGGAGAGGGAGTGGGAGAGGGGAGGGTTGCGGGTGGGAGGGAAGTTATGGGAGGGGGAAGCCATTGTAATCCATAAACTGTACATTGGGAATTTATATTCATTAAATAAAAGTTAAAAAAAATAAATGCAGCAATTCAGGAAACAAGAATAAGACAATAAGACCCCCCCCCAAAAAAAGAACACAACAACAATTCAATATTAAAATGTGAAGATAAATAGATTGATCAAATGCCTGAAATGGAACTCAAAGGATTAATAATAAGATTACTCAGAAGCAAGAAGAAGCAAATTCATGAGTCAAAGAAATCCATACATGACATGAATGAAAATTTTCCCCATGAAATTGAGATTTTTGAAGAGAATCAAAATGAAGTATTGGAAATGAAGTATTCAATATGTCAAATAAAAATCCAATGGAATATCTTAACAACAGACTTGATAAGGAAGAAAAAATAATATCTGAACTAGATGACACATCTTTCAACATTTTTCAGTCAGATCAAAAAAGGGAAAAGAAGTTAGAAAAATTAAATGCAGTGTTGGAGATTGATGGGATGATATCAAACAACTCAACATATGGGTCCAAGGATTTCCTGAAGGTATAGAAAGAGAGGATGGATTAGAAGGCCTATTCAGTGAAATAATTACAGAAAACTTCCCTAATTTGGAGAAAGAAAGGGATGTCCAAAGAAATACTATAGATATGACCAGAAAAGATATGCATCATGAAACATAATAGTCAAACTTTCAACAATAAAACAAAGAAAATATTCTAAAATGTACACGAGAGAAATGTCAGATTACATTCAGAGGATCTCCAATTAGACTCACAATAGACTTCCATCAGGCTAATCCTCCGCCTTGCGGCGCCGGCACACCGGGTTCTAGTCCCGGTCGGGGCACCGATCCTGTCCCGGTTGCCCCTCTTCCAGGCCAGCTCTCTGCTGTGGCCAGGGAGTGCAGTGGAGGTTGGCCCAAGTGTTTGGGCTCTGCACCCCAGGGGAGACCAGGAGAAGCACCTGGCTCCTGCCATCGGAACAGCGCGGTGCGCTGGCTGCAGCGCACTACCGCGGCGGCCATTGGAGGGTGAACCAACGGCAAAAGGAAGACCTTTCTCTCTGTTTCTCTCTCACTGTCCACTCTGCCTGTCAAAAAAAAAAAAAAAAAAAAAAAAAAGAAACCCTACAAGCAAGAAGATAATGGCAAGACATAGTCCAAGTTTTAAGAAAAAAAAAACTGTCAAACCAAAATATCATAGCCTGCCAAGCTCTTATTTATGAAAAAGGTGATATAAAGACCTTCCATGGCAAACAGAAATTGAAAGAATTTGTAACCACTCATATAGCCTTTACAAAAGATGCTTAAAGATGTGCTACACACAGAAACACAGAAAAATAATAACCATTATTAAAGAATGTGAAGCAGAAAATCTCCTAGTAAAAGTACAAAGGAAATCCCTAGATAACAATCGGAATATTTACAGAAAAATGTCACAGCAGAGTTATTAATTACCAATAATATCTGTGAATGTAGCTAGCTTAAATACCCCAATTAAGATACAGTCTGGAAGAATGGATTAAATAATAAGACTCATCTTTTGCTACTACAAGAAACAAACCTCATCAACAAAGATACTAAAACTGAAAGATGAAAAAAAGCAGGTGTAGCCATCCTAATATAAGACAAAATAGACTTTAACACAAAAACTGTTAAAGGACAAAGAAGTTTACTATGTAATATTAATTATACAATTCACAGTAAGATGTTAATATTATAAATGTATATGCCTGGCTATTTAAAAGAAATATTAATGGATATAAAGGGATACATAGACTCCAATACAATAGTGATGGGGGACATCAACACTCCCCTTTCATCAATGAACAGATCAAACAGAAAATCAACAAAGAAACAGAGCTAATCAACATTATGAACCAAATGGACCTGATATCTATAAATCTTTTTATTCCACAGCTATAAAATGCGAATTCTTTTCAACAGTGCATGCAAATTTCTCTAGAATATATCATATACTAGGCCATAAAGCAAGTCTCAGCAAGTTCAGAAAAATTGAAATCACACCATGCATCTTTTCTAACAACAATGAAATGAAGATTGAAAATAACAATCCAAGATTCTCTAGAACATATGTAAGCACATGGAGACTGAACAATGTGCTGTTGAATGAATAGTGGGTCATAGAAGAAATGAAAATAGAAAAAAAATTCTGGAAACAAAGATGGCAGAATATATAAAAAAAATTAGAGGATACAGCAAAAGCAGTATAAAGAGGGAAGTTAATAGCAACTGGTACCTACATCAAGAAATTGGAAAGGCATCAAATGAATGAGCTTTCAATGAATTTCAAGGATGTAGAACTACAACAAATCAAGCCCCAAATTAAAGAGGAATGAAATAGCTAAAATTAGAGAATAAGCAAAATTGAAACAAAAAATATAACATATCAGTGAAATAAAGAGATTTTGTTTTGAAAAAAAAAATCAGCAAAATTGATACACCATTGGCACAACTTACCAAAAATGGAGGGAGAACCCAAGTAAAAATTGGAGAAGAAAGATAAAATGTAACAGCTACCATTTAAATAAAATCATCATGAATTACTACAAAGAAATGTATGCCAACAAATTGGGAAATCTAGAAGAAATGAATAGATACATACAATCTACCAAAATTGAGTCACAAGGACATAGAAAACCTAAACAGAACACTAACCAAAATGGAACTTGAATCAGTAATAAAAACTGTCCCAACAAAGAAAAGCTCTGGAACAGATGGATACACTGCTGAATTCCAGAAGACATATAAAGAAGAACTAATTCCAATTCTTCTCAAGCTACTCAAAACAACTACAAGATAAGGAATCATCCTTCTGTGAAGCCTCAATCACCTTAATTCCTAAAACAGAAAAAGATAAAACAGAGAAAGAGAACTATAGACTAATATCTCTGAGAAACATAGATGTATAAATCCCCAACAAAATATTTGCTAATCAAATCCAACAACACATCAGAAACATTCACCCAGACCAAGTGGAATATATCCCTGGTATGCAGGGATGGTTCAACAGTTCCAAATCAATTAATGTGATACATCACATTAACAAACTGAAGGATAAATACCATATGATTTATTCAATAGATGCAGAGATGCATTTCATAAAATACAACATCCTTTTGCAATGAAAACCTTAAGTAAATTGGGTATAGAAAGAATATTCCTTAACACAATTAAGGCAATTTATTACAAACCAACAGTCAGCATCTTATTGAATGCAGGACAGTTTAAAGCATTCCCAGTAAGATCCAGAACCAGGCAAAGATGCCCACTCTCGACATTGCTATTCAATATCATCCTGGAAGTTTTAGCCAGAGCCATTAGGCAAGAAAAAGAATCAAAGGGATACAAATTAGAAAGGAGAAAATCAAACTACCCCTATTTGCAGATGCCATGAATCAAGACTGTCTTAAGAGACTATTGGGGCCAGCACTGCGGCTCAATAGGCTAATCCTCCCCATGCGGCGCTGGCATACCAGGTTCTAGTCCCAGTCAGGGCGCCAGATTCTGTCCCAGTTGCTCCTCTTCCTGTCCAGCTCTCTGCTGTGGCCCGGGCAGGCAGTGGAGGATGGCCCAAGTGCTTGGGCCCTGCACCCACATGGGAGACCAGGAGAAGCACCTGGCTCCTGGCTTCGAATCGCCACAGCACCAACTGTAGTGGCCATTTGGGGGGGGGGGGGGTGAACCAACAGAAGGAAGACCTTTCTCTCTGTCTCTCTCTCTCTCTCTCTCTCTCACTATCCACTCTGCCTCAATCAGCGGATGGAAGACCTCTCTCTCTCTCTCTCTCTCTCTCTACCTCTCTCTGTAACTGTCTTTCAAATGAATTAAATAAATCTAAAACAAAACAAAACAAAACAAAAAAAAAACAGTGTTGGGGCCAGCACCGTGGCGCAGTAGGTTAATCCTCTACCTGCAGTACCAGCATCCCATATGGTCTCCAGTTCCATTCCCAGCTGCTCCTCTTCCAATCCAGATCTCTGCTGTGGCCTAGAAAAGCAGTATAAAATGGCCCAAGTGCTTGTGCCCCTGCACCTATGTGGGAGACCTGGAAGAAGCTCCTGGCTCCTAGCTTCGGATCTGTGCAGCTCCGGCTGTTGCGGCCATTTGGGGGGTGAACCAATGAAAGGAAGACCTTTCTCTCTTTCTCTCTCTCTCTCTCTCTCTCTCTCTCTAACTCTGCCTATCAAAATAAAAAAAAAAAAAAAAAAAAAGAAAATGGAGGATCTCTGTGTCTATCCACTTTTCCAATGAATCTTGGAAAAAGTAAAAATAAAAAATAAAATCTATTCTTTTTTTTATTTTTTGACAGGCAGAGTGGACAGTGAGAGAGAGAGACAGAAAGGTCATCCTTTTGCCGTTGGTTCACCCTCCAATGGCCGCCGCGGCTGGCACTGCGACCTGCGCATTGCGCTGATCCGATGGCAGGAGCCAGGTGCTTATCCTGGTCTCCCATGGGGTGCAGGGCCCAAAGACTTGGGCCATCCTCCACTGCACTCCCTGGCCACAGCAGAGAGCTGGCCTGGAAGAGGGGCAACCGGGACAGGATCGGTGCCCCGACCGGGACTAGAACCTGGTGTGCCGGCGCTGCAAGGCAGAGGATTAGCCTAGTGAGCCGTGGCGCTGGCAAAATCTATTCTTAAAGCAATGCTGTCAAAGAAGGACTTGAGTATCAACAAATTAACACTGAGAACCTGTAGAATATCAATCATTGCTTCTTGGTCTCGATATTCTACAACCAAACCCAAAAGTTCATTAAATTGACACACTTGACACACCATGAAGAAAAATATGTCTTGGTTCTTTCAGACTGTATTGCATGACATTTGCCAGATTAACTTAATAGAAGCTTGCAATCTTTGTAGATATTCAAGGAAGAAAGAAAATCAGTGGCTGGCTAGAAGCCAATATAAGGTAAGAGTGTAGAAGGAAGAATTGAGGTATATTTACTTTGTCAGGATTTTAATTCATCTGAAAAAACAAGGACATAAATGTGCCAAATTTATGGGGAGATTTTCCATTCTAATTACACCATTTAGAGCAAAAATCATAGTTCATGGTACTTAAAAACCCACATTATGAGGGAATATAATATTTAATGGAATAACTGCTCTCCCTTTTCACTGCTTAAAAGCAGAACATTTTAACCCCAATGATTATTTTTAAACAAGTTTAAATCAGCTTAATCCTATTTTAAAAGGTGATATAAAATAATTGATTAATAGCTTTCTTTCTAAACAAAAGATCATGTTTCTTTATAGAACATTTTTAAAGAGGAAATAAAGATTAAAATACAAAAAAATATGAACTCAGAAAAAACAAAATATAGCTTCTAAAATGTATTTTGTGAATTTAATATTAATCTTAAAATACAATAGTCTCCATAATGGACTCCAATCTTACTGAACTGCCAATCCTTATATAATCCCATCAAAGCCCCTTAAAATCCCTTTGGGCTTTAAATGAACTCAAGGAAGGCAATATAAGAGTAGCTTCTCTCACTTATACTGAACATTTAACACAGGTGCCTGGTCCATTTTATAAGCATTAATTTGCTAAACTTTCTAGGAAAGATACATAATTTCTTTTCATTAATACTTTTATTCTTGCTATTTGCATTTTCTGTTTCTTATCTTCTTCCCCCATGCCATTGAATTCTTCCTAGGTTTTACTTCTTTATCCTCATGATTTTTAGAAAGACATTTTTCAGAGAATAACCCTAATAAAGTAAGTTCATAGTGTTAGTGTCCATGACTGTCTTTTTACCTCCATCTGGTGTTAATTTTGCTTTCTAGCTGGGTTGGTGTCTCTACTCCATTAAAACTTATTTAGTCCTGGATGATTCTTACTATTCTAGATGTGAAGGAAGATGAGCAGCCTCCATATCATTTAAATAATTGCTTCACCTTCCAAAGGGTTGGAGTCCTACACCACTGATCTGTGAACTCAACTTGTTTTTGTTTCTATAGTTTCCCACCACACCTTCTCCAGAATCACGGGTGTGAATTGGGACATCCTGGGCTACAGAAAGTTCCTTTGGTTTTGGTTTCAATATTGAAAAAATCTTACATTTTTATCATGCATGATAATGTTTTAGTGTACACATACACTATGGAATGGCGCAATTGAACTAATTAACAAATACATTGTCTCTGGGGTCAGTGATATGGCATAGCAGGTAAAGCTACCACCTGCAGTTCTGGTATCTCAGTGGGTGCCAGTTTGAGTCTAGGCTGCTCCACTTCTGATCCAGCTCTCTGCTAATGCACCTGGGAAAGCAGCAAGTGACCCAAGTTCTTGGCCCCCTGCACCCTCATGGGAAATCTGGAAGAAGCTCTTGGTTTCAATCTGGCCCAGACCCATCTATTGTGGCCATTCGAGGAGTGAACCAGTAGATGGAAGATCTCTCTCTGTCTCTTCATCTCTCTCTCTCTTTAACTCCTTCAAATAATAAAAAATAAATCTTTTAAAATTTTATCCATATATACACATAATTTTTCATGGTAACAGCACCCAAAGACTGCTTGGAAAATTTTAAGACTATATTATATTAACTATAGTCGAATTGTGTACAACAGAGATCTTAAAGTTACTGTTCTTGTCTAACTGAAATTTTGAATCTTTTGAGGAACATTTCCTCAATCCCCTAGTCACCACAACTTCCACCAGCCACTGGTAGCCACCCTTTTATTCTCTGCATCTGTGAGTTCACCTTTTCCAGATTCTACATAAAGGGATTATTCTTCAATAAAAATATTGTAAAGGTTTATCATTCTTGCTCTGGTAGAACCTTCTACCAACTCTTTAGGTGAGAAAATCACCTTTTTAAAAAGATGTTTGAAAGGTGGAGTTAGAGAAAGGCAGAGGCAGGGAGAGAGGGAGGGAAGGGGAAAGAGAGAGAGAAAGTCTTCCATCTGCTGGTTCACTCCCCAAATGGCTGCAATGGCCAGAGCTGGGAGAATCTGAAATCAAGACACTGGAGATTCTTCCAGGTCTCCCACATGGGTGCAGGGGCCCAGGCAGTTGGGCCATCTTCTATTGCTTTCCCAGGCCATAGCAGAAAGTTGGATCAGAAGTGGAGCAGCCAGGACTAGAACTGGTGCTCATATGGGATGCTGGTGCTGCAGGTGGCAGCTTTTTATCAGCTCACCACATCACTGGCCCCAAGAAAATTGATTTTATTCCTCTTGGTCAGCTAGATGGAGATTTGGAGGTGGTGGGGAGTCACTTGTTCTACCTCTAGTCACGTAGGCTACAATAACAGCATAAAATGAGTTCTTCCTTTTTATTTTATTTTTTTGACAGGCAGAGTGGACAGTGAAAGAAAGGTCTTCCTTTTCCATTGGTTCACCCCTCAATGGCTGCTGTGGCCAGCGTGTTGGGGCTGGCGTACCACGCTGATCCAAAGCCAGGAGCCAGGTGCTTCTCCTGGTTTCTCATGCGGGTGCAGGGCCCAAGCACTTTGGCCATCCTCCACTGCACTCCCGGGCCACAGCAGAGAGCTGGCCTGGAAGAGGAGTGACCGGGACAGAATCCGGCGCCCTGACTGGGACTAGAACCCGGTGTGCTGGTGCCGCAGGCAGAGGATTAACCTAGTGAGCCGTGGCGCTGGCTGAGTTCTTCCTTCTTACCACAGAATTGAAAGTGATAGGTCTTCCCTGGATTAGTCACATTCTGCTATTGTTTGGTTGTTTTTATTCCCCCAAGATTCTTATTTAAATGTAATCACCTCCAAAATTTAGGTGCCAAATGTGACAGTATTAAGTGGTGGGACTTTGCACAGGGGATTATACCATGAGGGATTAGCACCCTTTAATAAGATACTTTAGGGCTGGCACTGTGGCACAGACAGATATTTTGCCATCAGCAGTGCTGGCATCCCTTATGAGTGCTGGTTCAAGTCCCTGCTGCTCCAATTCCTATCCAGCTCCCTACTAGTGCACCTGGAAAAGCATGAAGTAGACCTGGAAGAAACTCCTGGCTCCTGGCTTCAGCCTGGCCTTTCTCCGGCCATTACAGCCATTTGGGGAGTGAACCAGCAGATGGAAGATACCCTCTGTGTGTCTCTCCTTTCTCTGTAGCTCTTTCAAATAAACAAATCTCTAAAAATTTTAAAATAAAAAGAGGCTTCATGCAGCTTGTTCTAGTTTACCCTTATGCCTCCTGTGATGTGAGGACACACAAAGATGGCCTTCCCAAGACCAAATTCTGATGTATTGTTCTTCGGCTTCCCAGTTTCTAGAACTGTGATAAATAAACTTTCACTCTTGATAAATTACTCATTTTGTTATAGCAGCTATTTTGTTATAGCAGCACAAGCAGCCTAAGACACATCCTTGACAATGTTATCACAGCCTTTCATTATTTTTTCTCATGTACTATTTTTAACATAGCATTCATATTGCTATATTCCAAAGATTTTCACTTCTTATCACAAAGATCTTGCCTTGTATAATGCCATTTCTGAAGGCTGTAGCACAGACTTGCACATATTAGCTGCTGAATCATTCTTTGAAATAACTACTAATGAATTAGTGTAATCACATATAGCTTCTTGGGGGAAATCTAAGAAATTTCCTATGTGTAGTGTTTTCAACTGCCTGAAAATCTAACTTTAGGACTGCATTTTTTCTGGGCAACGTCAAGGGGAGCTTGAAAAATCTGTTATACCCATGACAGTCTTGCTCCCTTGACTGCTCCAAACTAAGGAAGGTACAGGCCCCAACATACCTTCAGACTTCCATATCCTTCTGTTTCTTCTTTCTGTCTATGCATCTGGAGCCCATACACATCATAAATATATGTCTCTAGTCTCCAGAATGAGGTATTGTTTTTCTTTCACCTCAATTTCATGGAATAATGTTTTAGTGGTCATGGCAACAGGGATATTTCTTATTTATTATTTCTTATTTATGGCATATCCATTTTGATGAATTTATATTACCATGATCTCCCTCATCTGTTGAGATTAATTCAGAAGCGAGCAGCATGCACACACAGGCAGAAAAATCAAACTGCATTAGCGACAGATTTTATGGACTTCTGATTGTGCTCAATCTGGTAGGTACTGAATAGTGGCACAATTTTTGTGGTGAAAACGGAGGCTTAGAGGTACCAAGTTCCTTAAAACTTGTTTGAGAACAGTTTGTTTAACCTATCTACACCAAACAACTTAAAAATATGATTTATGCAGCAGACCTAAGAATATTTTAAATTAAATTTCAGTATAGCCACACACATAATATTCTCTTGCCTATTAGTCAAGGTGGGCTAAGGAAATACCTAAATGTATACTAAACACACACATATTCATGCCATGTCTGAATGGTACTACATCGCATATCTAATATATAGAGCATGATGTTGTAGCAAAATAGTACAAGTGTGACAGTATTACCATATTTATTTTTGTTTATTGACTTTTGTCACCTTATCTCTTAATTTTATTGACACAGAATTTCTTAGAAGCAGTGCCTTCAATACCTTTCTTATCAGAATCAGTCTGTGTCCCCATATATGGTGTTATTAGCTACACTGTAATGATTTTTAAAGATCTAGATAGAATGTGCTATTTTGTCTGACTTTAATTTTCATGAGCTTATGAGATCCAGGGACAAAAATGTCACAGTCTGATCTCCCCCAGTCAGAAACAGAAACAGGGTTAGTGTAGTGATTGGCATAAGCACTAGTAACTCTCTGCTGAATTAGGGGAAACAATTGGAAGAGGAAACAAGAACTCTGTGTGAGAGGGGAAGGAAAACATACTCATCCATGTCTATCAGAATTATATTTGGTTCATTTAACAAATAGCCAAGCACAAAGTCTTAACATACTCAGGCTTTTCTATTTTTCCTGACTAAAACACCTTAATTGTGTTTTTTATCCCAATAACTGTGCTCCAAATTCACCTTAATGGTTTATGGAGGAAGAGAAAGGAGAAGAAAGAGTTAGTGAAAGCTTCCTAGAAAACCCAACATGGTTCTGCTTATGTAACATTGGAACATAGTATATCACATGATGGATGATTTTTGCAAGGGTGGGTGAGGACTTAATGATTTTGTATTATATTTTCTATTTTCATTATACGCATACAGACCAAACAATTTAAAACATTTTATGACAAGAAAGGAGAAATGACATAATGACATAGCATGAACAGGTTTCATGTTCCACCATTCAAGGATTCCAGGTAATCACTATTACCTCATCATACCCCCAGTTTTTATATGGGAAAAAAAAATGAAGGATTCAGAATAAATAAGGGAGTCCAATCCCATTTAATTTCAGGGCCCAGGAAGACAATGTGAAATGATACCACAGAATATGTCTTCTGAAAGGTGATCCAGGTTGTTAGCGCAATCTGATTGTGGTCCTGCAAGAATGTACACACGATTTTCTATATTTTATTTAAAAAATGAAAGAAGAGTTGCATCAAATTTTTTTCATTTGCAATGTTTTTAACAATTTGTATTCATTAACAACAAAGTAGAACAGAGCAAAGCACATTTGGGGGTTGGACTTTACCTATCAGGAAAGGATTTAGAACTTCAAGGCATTGGCAATTCTCAGGGTTTTTGCATGTAAAACAGTAAATATTTGGCTTCTTATAACATCCCTATACTGAATACATCTTACAGCATCACCAAGGTGAACACTTAATATAACAGGAGGCAATATCATAATCTCCAGAGGCAACTTCCTATGCAATTTGCCTTCAAACTCTGACTTTGGTGCTCTGTAGGTTTTCTTCCAATTTTTATTGCAAAGAAACAGACTCAAATTATGTTGCTTGATAAGTATATGTTTATGATTCAATAGGAATAAGTAAATCTTTGGTGGGGATAATTTACAGTGTGAACTATGGGGATAATTTACACTTACTGCCAACCTCCACCCAACACAATATTTCCATTAAATGAATACATCAACTAAGCAAATGTTTCTTTCTTGGGTGTTAGCCAGGGTTAAAGGCTTGTGGTGGTGGTGGTTGTTTTTACTGAATAATCAACCACCTTGGTATGCAGTGTGAGATTGGGTTTAAACTTCAAAGTGGCTCTATGGAAATGAAAGTCAGCAGGTGCTGATAGTGCCATTGACTGCAACAATGACAGGAGGAGACCAATACAATGAGCAGGAGAACCACATCTAGCATCTCAAAGTGGATTTCCACTATTTTCTCATTAAATATTCCAAACTACTCTGACAAGAGGATGGACTGACTTGTCTCAAATTATCTGTGACAACATAAAAAAATAACTAAGTCCACCAGTATCTGGTACATAGTAGGAATTCATATATACTAAATTAATGGCCATCTTAACAAAATCAAAAGCCTGTGAATAGTTGAAAGGCATTTCATAGACACAAAAACTGACATCTTGTGATAAGCTCACTGAAAGTAGGCTGAAGATAGCTGCGTTTGGGGGCAAAATGAAAGCTACTAATAGTAAATAATTGGTAAATAATTCTGTTGATTACACTATGTGTCCATCCCTGAACGTCATCCTTTGTTCTAGATAGACACATTGATTTTTGTGTCAATCTACCATATTATGGTTTCATCTTTAATGACCTTTTCAAATCAGTTAGCAGAATATGCACTTCACAATCTACACAGGTAGATCTCATGAACATTTAGTTTTACTGTCTCGCTATAATTTGTCCATGCCACCACTGTTCTTTATTAGTAATCATGTTAAATGTAAGATACAATGACTTTAATCTCTCTTCATTATCACTGTTGTAGCCAAAGTAGCCAGTGTCACAATGGAATGCCTTAAGCAATTAAGAAGAAAAATTGTGTTGAACATAACCGAACTACAGCAATGAGCTGTACCCAGTAACAGCTTATAAAAGACTAACCAGCTAAGGTCATTAGTTTCACTGAATGCTAATGTTGTCACGCTTGCTCTTTGTACTTTTCCCAAAGAAGTTCAATGCTAGGGGTGAAAATGTACTTTACTTGGTAAACCTGAGGAAATCTATTTAATTAAATTTCTTTTAAATGCAGATTAAATTGTTTTAGTATTACTTATCTTCTAATTCATAGTGACAGATGGGGCCAATCTGTTATCTGAATTAATAACCAAATAAATATTTGTATTGGCTATGTAATATTTTCTCAGCAGGATATTTTAAATTCATAATTTGAAATGTTTCTGTGTCAGGATTCACTACAGAATAGAATGAACAAAATAGGAGGTCATATACCTGCATATAGGGTGGGGGGTAATTGACAGATGGGTGTGAGAGGCTGAGAGAAAAGGGTATTGTGAGAGAGAGAGAAATAGAAGAAAGAGGGAAGGAAGGAAGGGAGGGAGGGAGGAAGGAAGGAAGGAAGGAAGGAAGGAAGGAAGGAAGGAAGGGAGGAAGGGAGGAAGGGAGGAAGTGAAGGAGGAAGGAAGGGGACAAACATGAAATTCTCATTTGCCTTGGGAGTGATTTTCTCACGCCCTATCTGTGTCTCCTAATGAAGGACTTGTACTTGTGAAAATTTACCTGCTGAAAAACAAGGAAGTTTCAAGAAAGGTCAGTTAGAAAGTTTTAAGAAAGGTCAGTTTCTGGGAAACTGCAACTTAGCAGATAACAGGGAATACCAGTTTGGAAACCCCCCTTGTGCAATGGTTAAGATAAGTAAAACTGATGTGTACTGAGATAAGTAAAACTGCTGTATACTAAGATAAGTGAAATTACTGTAAACAAAAACCCCATTCCCCTTTGTATTCACTTGCTTAAGATAATTTTGTGGTTTCTGCCTTTAAATACTGCCTGTAACCCTAGTCCAGTACCTCACTCTCTCAGGAGGGAGGGGTCCATTTTGTGCAAAACGTAAATAAACCACCTCTTGTGCTTGCATCGCCGGTGTCCGGAGTCTGAATTTCTGGGTCCCCAGGGTGCTACCAAGGACCCCGCCAGCTTTGGGTCCTTCACTACTACTTCTTTTTTGGGGATAATTTGACCCCTAGAACTTTTCTTAGAAATACTCACAGACCTACCATAATAGGAGATTAGTATGACTTTTCTTTCCCTGAGGGATCTCACTGATCAATGTTAAGTAAGTGTGGCAGTAATTCAGTAAACCTACAGCCTTTATCTTATTCAACACTCAAAGGATGAATTTGTAGCCAAACAGATCTAAATTAAAATATGAGCCACTTCATTTATATGAGATACGAGACATGATTACTTTGCCATCTCTAGCCTCAATTTTCTTTCCTCTGATAGATATCAACATCTAGTCTATTAGTTATTTTTTTAAATTTAAAAAGCTAATTTTATGGATATAACACATTTTGTTTATCCATTTGTTAGATGGCAAATGTTGAGTTGTTTCAATTTTTGATTGATTTTACTGCTATTCATGAAAAATACTTTTTGAATATGCCAGGAGACTTCAGAAAGTTCATTAGAAAGTAGAATTAAAAGATTTTACTTTGATGCAAAAGCTTTTGAAATCTACATATATATATATATGTATATATATATATATATATATATCTGTAATATGCATTTTCTGTGTACATTTTGAGGAATCCACATGTTTTCATTCTCTCCTGGGAAGAATTCCACCTAGAAGTAGAATTTCTCATTTTTATGGTAACTCTGTTTAACCTTTTGAAAAGCTGCCAAATAATTTTCAAAAGTTGCTGTACCATTTTCTGTTCCCATCAGCAATTAATGAGGGTTCCATTTTTTCACATAGATTTGCCAACACATATCCATCTTTTTAAAGAAAGGTGTATTTATTTATTTGAAAGTCAGAGTTACAAAGAGCAAAGAGAGAAATCTTCGATTTACTGGTTCAATGTCCAGATGGCTGCAAAGGCCAGGTCTGGGCCAGACTGAAGCCAGAACTTCATCTGGGTCTCCCATGTGGGTGGCAGGGGCCTAAGTGGGCCATCATTCATTGCTTTTCCTAGGCTGTTTGTAGGAAGCTGGATCAGAAGTGGAGCAGCAGGGGCAGGAACCAGCTTTATATGGAATGATGGTGGCTTTAGCTGCTACATCAAAATACCAGCCTCCTGTATCCATCTTTTTAATATTGACATTTTAGTAAGCAACTCATGAAATTGAGCACCTCTTCCTGGTTTTGTAAATAAAATGTTAATAGAACACAGCTGTAGCCATTCATTTAGTCTTATCTTCTGTGGATATTTGTGCAGTATGATGGAATAGTTGAGCAATGGAAACTTCATGGCACACAAAGCTGAAAACATTTACTATCTGGTCCTTTACAGAAAAGGTTTGTGAATCTAGGCTTTAATAAATCAAAAGTTCATGTCCTCAATCATGTTTTGTTACAAGTGAATTTCCATGTATCAGGGTGCTTAGTGAAAGTTAAAATTGTATCATATTATACATGGAAGATATGATTAAAAGGATTTTCTTTGGATATATTTATGATTATGTGATTGGTTTTAAGTTTCTCTTATTCACTCATATATATCCATTATGTTCATTAAGTATTCATTTATTCAGCATTATCAGTCATACCATGTGTCAGTAACTGTGTTAGACACAGGGGATATTGCAATTTTGATAGACAAGGCCTCTTCCTAATGCAGTGTACAATTTGTGGAAAGACTGAGACTGGTCTTCACTAGAGGGAAGTGAGTACCCAATGGAACTTAAGTGTGGGGGATTTTGGAAAGTAAATGAACAAGGGTGAGTGGAAGGAGTGTTCAAAATAGTGCTTCTCCCAGTGTAAGAATATTTTTCAGTGTTGTGAGGGTAAAACCATTTGCTGGTCCAATATCTTTGGTCCTTTTCTGTATTATTTCTCAGAACCTCAGTATGGAAAATGTGCATAACACATCTGGAGCAGTATTTCCCAGTTTTGTGACCAATGCATCTCTTAGTTTGATGGAGCACTTTACAGCCAATAGAACTTTTTCAAGGGGAGGAAATGATGTAGAATTTTGTTATTCAAGGGTGGAGTCACAGATGAAAAGATTCATAGAAGTTCCTGAAAGCAAAATGAGATCACATACTCAACACCTTTTGTCTCCTGGTAAAGTGTGACCTTTTAGATAGTAAAACTTTTCCTTGTGTAGATGCTAGGCCTGAAAATTAGTTATGGTAATGCCTCATTCAAAGGACCTTTGAAGTTTAGTTTTTCCTTATTAAATGCCTGTCTTTCATATCTGTCCTTCTGAAGTACATTAAGATCGTGGAGAAGAAATTTCAAGGACAGATAATATAATAGATTATCCTTTCTTGAGCACTTACGCTTTCAAAATGATTTTTCCTTACCTTTTTGTTAAATTGACATAGCTAAAATGTATCAAAGTGAGAGTTTAGGTTCTCAAAGGCTGAGAGTATCTTTTGATCTTTTTTTTTTTCTTCTTTCCAACACTTTTCTTCCTTGACCAACGTAAAGCTGGATAACAGTCACAAAAGTATTATCATAATTCTTTTGTCCCAAAAGGCAAAGACACTGTTAAGAAGTTTCAGCTTAGAAACATTCAATGTATTGGATAGTAAGCAGTCTATAAGATCAACTCAACTGCTGCTGTTTGCAGCCAGTAACAATTATGGAGTGTGAGAAGCTGACACTGTAATGCACTTTACATGCATAACTGCTTTTCTCTGTTAACTAAGATTCCTCAGGTATATGATCAATAAAGTTATAGATACTTCAGTGTTGTGAGGTTCCAGGTAGATGATTGGTATGCAGCAAATATAAGTGGAGTGCAAAATGTTCATGGAAAATTAAATTATAGGATGAGCTTACTAATGGTGTGAAATTTTGAAATCAGGCATGCAAGAGAATCTTCAAAAAGGTATAGGAAATGCATGTTATGAAAAAAACTGCTTGGCTTTCAGCTCTTTATAGCAAAATAAACATCTTTTAATTCCATTTATTCATAAAGAGTTTTTGACAATTTTTTTGAGAGATTTATTTTATTCATCTGAAAGGCAGAGTTATAAGAGAGAAAGGAAGCGACAGAGAGGGTTGTTATCTGGTTCAAATGACCACAAATGGCTGGGGCTGGGCCAGGCCAAAGCCAGGAGCTTCTTCTAGGTCTCCCATGTGGATGCAGGGACCCAAGAACTTGGGCCATCTTCTGCTACTTTCTCAGGTGCATTATCGGGGAGCTGGATCAGAAATGGAACAGCTGGTTCTTGAACCATTGCCCAGATGGACTGTTGATGTCCCAGGTGGAGGCTTAATCTGCTACACCACAACACCATCACAATTCACAATGTTTTTGAAGGACCTTTTTATAATTTCCTCCTCATACCATTGATCTAATAAATTGAGATATTTCTTAAAGAGACAGCATTCTTGGTGAAAATGCAAATGATTCTCCAAAGAAAATACAAATAGTTCCACACTTTCTTAGTTATCAGATGGCAAAATCAGGTTAATACAAAATAATAAATGAGTACAGGTATCATGCTATCATATGATCATGAAGGAAAAATAGAACAATTACACTTAAAATTGGGTAGATCTACACTAGAAAGAGATGTATGACATTTAAAAGGAAATTATTCTGGATCTGTTGAAGCATAGTGTATTGAGTGTCCTCAGTGTGATCCATTGAGCACTTTTATGAAAGAACTAAACATATGATTTAAATTATAAGTTTGACATTTCTGGTGATCTAAAGTCTAACTTATTTTGTCTTTTCATGAAGAATCACAGATGTACCAAATTTGTTACATGATATTCTTACCGAAAGTGTTTACCTGAGTATAATAAGGCAATAGACAAATACACTATGTGGGATACTTTGCAGGACAGCTGACTTCAACCCTTCAAAAGATTTAGTAGATGAAAAATACAAGAGGGCAGATCAATTATAATAAATTAGGAAAGACTAAAGTGATATAACCATCAAATGCAAAGTATTCATTTTGCATTATGGAATTAAAATTATGGTATAAGGAGTATTTATATGACTGCTAGCAAGATTTAATTATACCTTGTACGTTTACTAATGGTATTAAATTAACATTGATGTTCCTAGATGTGACAATATTATTGTGTTTATATCTTCTTGGGAGATATTCACTGAAATATTATGATTAGACAACCTACTTTAGATTACTTGACAAGAAAAATCTGTATGGTGAGAGGGAGCGGGAAAGAGGGAAAAAGAGAGGGAGCAGATTTAGCAACGTATTGAGAGCTGGTGAATCTAAATGAAGAATAGTTAGGTCTTCTCTGTACTTTTCTTTCAACTTTTACTCAAGATAAAAGTTCTTAAATGGACTTCTCAACAATGAAGAGAAACCAAAGATAGAATATCTTCAGTGTGCTGAGACTGCTTAAAATTACATACATAGCAACTACATCTTTCATAAAAAATGGCAAAATAAGAAAAATTAAAAATACTAACAGATAAAACAAAAATACTCAAATACTAAAAGTATAATTTAAATAGAAAGAAAATGATATTGGCATGGGCAGTCGGGGAATGAGTAAGTGAGGAGGAGCTGAACCTGCCAGTAGCACCTGTGCTACAGCCCTCACCACACAAACCCCACCGCCTTCCATGCTGATCCAACAAGACTGCAGGCTTGGAATACAAATTCGCATCATGCACCTGACCCTCACTTCCCATCATGACAAGCAGCCATGATGTGTTTTGCAACAGCCACACATGGATGCACCATGACACCTCCGAAACTCCCCCTTAAAAAGAATGACACAAGTAAATGGTACTCAAACCCTGCCCAAACTCTGCTCTATCTGAATATTTAATTAGAGCATCACCTGTTACCCTATTAAACGATGATGTCAACTTTGGTGGGGGCAGCAGCCCTTCCTTAGTTATGCAGAGAGATTGCCCATCCTTATATCTGAGTGTGCAGTATCCGTTAAATTAATCCAGCTGAATGTATACCTGCCTTCTTGAATTCTTTCAAGCATGGACACAAGAGCCTAGGATAAGCAAAGCCAAAAACCCTATTGCCCACAACAGTATCATATGAAAGAATGTGATAAAAGAAGAAAATATGGATAATTATATTAGTACATAAATGATGATTGTATCATTTGAGATGATGCATTCATAATGAGATTTTTATGAAGTGGAAAAAACTGATCGCAAAATCATACATATCAATAGTAAGGTAAATAAAATAATAGTGGACTCTGCTTTGGAAAGTTGGGAAATTATCTTCAATGTTGTTAAGATAAAGTAGGATAATTTGGATAATTGGAAGCATGAACATAAGGCATTTTTTAAAAAAGATTTATTTATTTATTTGAAAGTCTGAGTTAGAGAGAGAGAGAGAGCTCTTCCATTTGCTGGTTCACTCCCTAGTTGATGGCAAGAGCCAGAGCTGGGCCGAACCAAAGCCAGGAGCCAGGAGCTTCCGCGTCTCCCACATGGGTGCAGGGGCCCAAGGACTTGGGTCATCTTCCACTGCTTTTCCAGGCTATGGCAGACAGCTGGATCAGAAGTGTAACAGCAGGGATTCCAACTGGCACCCACAGGGGATGCTGGCACTGCAGGTGGTGGCTTTACCCACTGCACCACAATGCCGGCCCCCACATTTTTTTAAAAGATTTATTTATTTATTTGAAATTCAAGTCAGACTTACACAGAGAAAGGAGAGGCAGCGAGAGAGAGAAAGAGAGAGGGGAGAGAGAGAGATATATATATATCTTTCATCCTCTGGTTTACTCCCTAATTGCCTGCAATGGCTGGAGCTGGGCTGATCTGAAGCCAGGAGACAGGAGCTTCTTCTGGGTCTCCAGCATGGGTGCAGAGGCCAAAGGAGTTGGGCCATCTTCTGCTGCTTTCCCAGGCCATAGTAGAGAGCTGATTTGGAAGTGGAGCAACTGGGACTTGAAGTGGCGCCCATATGGGATGCCTTCACTGCAGGCAGTTTTACCTGCTACACCACAGCGATTGCCCAGGCCCATTTTTAAAAAGATTTTTTAGTTATTTGAAAGGGGAGAGAGAGAGTGAGAGAGTGAATGAGGAAGCCTCCATCTGCTGGTTAACTCCCCAAATGGCTGTAACATCTGGGGCTGTGTCAGGCAAAAGGCAGGAGCCTGGAGCTGCATCTTGGTTTCCCACATGGGTATCAGGGACCCATGTACTTGGGCCATCTTCTGCTTTCTCATATGTATTATCAGGGAGCTGGATAACAAAGGGAGGAGTTGGGACTCAAACCAGTGCCCATATGGAATGCTGGCATTACTGGTGACCTTTTCCATAATGCACAAATATTTAAAAATTAGAAGAGAAAAGAGGAATAAGAAAGCAAGAGTCAGGAAACTGAGCCTGCCTGAGTATGAACAATACAATACAAATGACAGTGAGTGATTGCACAACAGTGACAGAAATATATTTATTTGAAAAGGAAGGGGAGAGAGAGAGAGAGAGAGAAAATGAATGAGCATGAGCATGAACATGAATGAGAATGTGTCTCTAACCTGTGGTGTGGCTGACTCCAGTGTGGCTTAACTGCTGTACCAAATGCTCATTTCAAGAGTTTGGAAGCACCAATGCATTATGTTGTTAAGAGAGAATTTCAAAGAACTGAAGACGTTTACCAGCTCCACATTAAAAATAAAGACTACTTTATGAGAATCAATACTAAAAATGTCATTGGATTTACTTGTGAGCCCTGAAATGCAGCATGTTTCACAGGCATGAAGCTTTGCTTAAATGATGCCTTTGTTTGGGAGAGAGCCTCTAGGACCTGAAGCAGGTCCACAGTTTTCACTGATTAACATGAAGCTTGTGTGAAGGTGTAGTAAATCTGAATATTACCATTGGTGCCGTAAAGTATAGCTCCATTAGCCACTGTCTATCACATTCAGTTAGTATAATTCAAATGTAAGTTGACTTAGAGCACTGAGTCATTATGTAAGAGGATAACATGTATAAAAACACCCAGAAATCCTGTTCTAAGTTAAATTTAACTCCAGGGCATATATGAGAATCTAAGGGTTAAAAAATCTTTAGAATCTGAAGATCACTTTTCCTTTGCATAGATCTTGTGAAATCTCTAGATGTATGCAGCTTCATATGCATCTGTGGTTCAGCCTAATTTTAATGGGTACTGCTTTGTGATTCTTTGGAAAAAAAGTATCTTGGGACTTTGAAGTCTATCAGTTGATTGCACATTTCTTGTTCAGTCAAAACTTACTTAGAATTTCAAGTGCACATTTACTAAAACTGCGCTTGAAGGGTTGGTAATGGGTGATTTAATTCTCTGATATTATATATGATTGCAGTCTGGAAGGCTGAACTCTTTTGGTGATGGCCAACCATGCAGTAAGAAGGTTAACACAATTTGCAATGGTAATCTCTCCATCTATTTCAGTCAAATGTGGCATTTATCTCTAAGGATGGATCCAAGTGCCTGTAAACCAGAAGCTTTCAGGAGAAAGGAATTGGCTCTTTGTTTCATATTTGATTCCAGGTCAAAATGTTAGGGAGAAGTTTAATGTCTGTTGGTTTATTGATTCAGTGCATTTCTAGGAACAAAAGAGGAATACCTGAGGGATTCTGTTGATTTTCTCATTGGTCACTAACATGACTCAGAATGCTATTAAAAAATAAAATGGGTTTAAGTCTCCGTTATAGTATTGAATTGTCCTCAGAAGTCCCTGGTATCCTCTGGACTGTAAAGTGCGAAGCATCTGGACTTGGAGTTAAATTGGTTTAGAGTGTGTAATCATGTGATATGTCAACAAAATAGAGGTATTGAAAGCACTGTAGGCAAGGGGATGTCTTACAGGGATCAGACGTCCTTAACATAAATGTGGGAGCCCTGGTGAAGAAAGTTTTTCAGGGATACTGTGGTGATCAGAGCAAGAATCATAAGCCCGTTTGTCAGAGGCAGCGGCCTCAGTAGACAGATCAGAGGCCCATTAGAACCCTAGGGAGGTGCTGTACACCTCAGCACAGAGACCAGACACTCAATCAGAAGAATGGATACGTAAATGGAAAATTTGCATTTATCTTGGAGAAGGGAGGTAGAGCCTGACACAGATCTTCCATCTGCTGGTTCATTACTCAAATGCCTGTAAAAGCCTGACTATGACAGGCCAAACTCCAGGTCAACACCTCAGCCCCAGCTGCCCAGGTGGGTAGCTGGAATCAAATACTTGAGCCATCACCTGCTGCTTCCTGGAGTACATATTAGCAGGAATCTATAATTTGGAGTAGAGTTGAGACTCAAATCTTGTCACTCAGACACGAGATTCCTATTCCTAAGCAAAATTTTAGCTGCTATGCCAAATGCTCACCCCAATGAAATTATTATTAATTGATTATTATAAAGTATTGATAGATACTTCAACACATATGAACCTCAAACACATCACACTAAGAAAAAAAGCCAGACACAAACAGGCACGTATATAGGGACAGGAACAGAAAGATAAATACTTGCCTATGTCTAGAGGACTGGGTGAGAGGTAGAGAGCACAGGGAATGGGGATTGATTGCTAATACATTTAAGGTTTCTTTTTAAGGGAATGAAGAAAATTGTTTAAAGATGGATTATGATAATGGATGTACAACTCAGAAAACAGCCTAAAAACTAATGAGCTGTATACTTTACACGATATGGAATGTAAATCGTATCTCAATAAAGTGAGGAGAAACCACAGCATATTCTTTTAAGTGGCAGAGAATTTCCAGTTTCTGTGCTGATCCATAAAGCTTCTTTTTCCTATGGAAATAATTCAATTTTCCAAAAGCTTATTTATGTATAATATTTCAGAATACACATATCATATAAAAATAAATATGTAGAGGGATGAGAAGCTCTCATTCCACATTTGAGGTAAATCATAGTCAATGAATTGAAGAAAGTATCTGGATGTAAAGACATGTATCCTCTAGCTCACCTGACAGTTAATTAGCCATTCACTTTGAATGCATTATTTTTTGTTGGAACTCCCTGTGATTTTTCTGGGCTAGTCTTTAGATTGTAAGTACCTGACTGATTGGGTCATTGAAACAGACTCCATAGCTTGACCTACCACCTATCAAAAATTATTTTTAATATAAATAAAATCCAGGGAATAAAAAGAGCACAGGATTTACAATTAGAAGTACCAGCTTTAAAATCTCTAGAAACCTACCTTTGGCATGTGGCTACACTCTCTATCTGAGCCTCATAGGAAATGAAATGGAAGAAGGCAACCTTTCCTATCCACCTCAAAGTAAATGCAAAAGAGATGCATAAACTCTAATAAATGCTGTGGAAATGCCAATAGTACTTTAATTAATAAGTAAAAACTGATTCTATCACCTCCAAGTTGATATTAAGCTTATAAACCATATAGCAGTAAAAAATTATAGCAGACACTTGAGTCTCATAAGACTCTTAACCCTACAGTTCATGGATCCAAGGATAAACTACAAGGATTGATAGTCCAGAGAATTATATGTACAATTGTGTATGTATATATATATACATATATATGTGTGTGTGTGTGCTTATTTGCAATTTTCTGGACACATGATTTAAGAAGATTCTTAGCCATAGGTGGCTACTATTAATATTAATAATTATTTTACCAATATGTTATGACATCAGAATTACAACAAAAATTTAATGTGTTGGGAGTTGGCAGGACTCTGTTTTATCCTGTTCTGATGCTAATTACAACATAAAAACTAAACCCAAGGAAAGTAATCACTACACACTACTATATACACTACTATAGGTACTGAGAGATCACCATGTTATTTTTTTTTACAGGTAGAATTAGACACTGAGAGAGAGAAAGATAGAGAAAGGTATTCCTCCTATTGGTTCACCCTCCAAATGGCCACCATGGCCTGAACTCTGCCCATCCAAAGCCAGGAGCCAGGTGCTTCCTCCTGGTCTCCCATGCAGGTGCAGGAGCCCAGGCACTTGGGCTCCTCCTCCTCCACTGCCTTCCCGGGCCACAGCAGAGAGCTGGACTGGAAGAGGAGCAACCTGGACTAGAACCCCGCACCCATATGGGAGGCCAGTGCTGCATGCAGGCAGAGGATTAACTAAGTGAACCACGCGCCAGCCCAGAAACACCATGTTCTTATACTCAACACCTATTGAGCTCTTTCCCCCTTATAGTGGGGATGGATTTTGATTCACTTGGTTTGATGACAAATGGGATGTAAGTCCTAAATAACCTGCACAAAAGATTCAGGACAGGGCTGAATCCATTATCCCAAATTTCAATGACATTGTGGCATAAAGACTCTGTCAAAGTCCCATATACTAATTTAATAGTAGGAGCAGTGTGTGTTACACACAATGGAGTTTCTTTTGTGAGAAATGTTTAAAATACTCCAAGTACTTTTTTAAATTAATTTTTAAGGAATTCAAATTTCATAAGTACAATTTTAGGAATACAGTTATTCTTCCCACCACACTCACCCTCCTACCCACACTCCCACCCCTCCACTTCTTCCCTCTCCCTTCCCAGTCCCATTCTCCATTAAGATTCATTTTTAATTGAATTTGTACACAGAAGACCAACTCTATATTAGGTAAAGATTTCAACAACTTGCATACACATGCACATTAAAAAATTGAGAACTAATTTTACAGTTAGCTTTTAAAATACAACTAATTGGGTATAAAGGTACTGCATGAGGAGTTAGTGCACAGTGACTCCTGTTGTTAATTTAGCAATTAACACTCATATATGATGTCAGTGACCACTCAAGGGTCTTGACATGAGCTTCCTAGGTTATGGAAGCCTTTTGAATCCACAAACTCTGTCAGTATTTAGACAGGGCCATAAGCAAAGTGGAAGTTCTCTCCTCTCTTTAGAGAAAAATACATCCTTCTTTGATGGCCACTTCTTTCCCCTGGGGTCTCACTCACAGAGATCCTTCATGTAGAACATTTTTGCTACAGTTCTCAGCTTTACATGCCTGAAATTTTCTCACAGAAAAAGTCCAAGTATTTTTCAGCCAGCAATTCCCAATACTTTTTTCTGTTCCATCTCTTCCAGACAAATTTTTAAAAAGAATTTATTAATACATTAGAGTCTTGGGGTCACAGAAAATGTATGACAATTACTACAACACAATTCTCATGTTAATATGATATTAATAAAAAGAGAACAGGTTCAATGAAGTTCATACATACAATTCTAACAATATAATGATACTTTCTAAGAGGTATTATAAAAAACACATTTAATATTTCCAAAATGTTTTTGTCTTTGGAATTGTTGAGGGTCAGATATTTTTGTATATATCACATTTTGAAAAGCAATGCTTAAACTCCAAGATGAAGATTATGCTATTATTCAAAGGTCAAACAAGGAAGTTAAAAATATTTTTCTAGTAGAAATATTAAAGAAATGTGAGAAAAATAAAAATACACCACAAACAACAACAAGCCACTCATTATCACAGAGGTATTCATTATCTTTGGCAATTTTTCACCCCACCATAATAGTAACAGAGTAGAAAGAACAACATCCCAAAGCAAGTAGAACATATTCTGTTATTTTCCATGGAAGAATAAGGCCATACATACAAAAGATGTAAAAGAAAACTTAGAACATATTCATAGATGATCAAGAGCAAATTTAATTTATCTCTACCTCTCTAGTATTTTCTGAGTGACTGCAAATAGATGGGACTGGCAATACACCCTAAGAATTATTTCTTCTATTCTGAAGTTTACATATTTTTTTGACATTATGGAATTCCATTATAGAAATATCCTTAAATGCTTAAAATCTCTTACACAATCCATAAAGCTTATAACCAAAATATATCAAAAGGGATGTAAAGTCAATGTAAAAAAAAAAAAAAACTCTCTTCACATTTAATGGGGCTCACTTTCTTGTTTTCTTACTTAGACATATTTCATGCATCATGTGAGCTCTGTACCACAAAGTATTGCCTATTTATCACTAAAGACAAGTAAAATATTATGCATCTGAATATTTGTAGCAATAAATTACTATAATTAAAATATTTTGTACTAGAAGGATAATTACAGTATTTATGCTTATTACCATTTCTGAAATCTGGCATATAAGTAAAAAGACACCTAAAATAAAAAGCATTTATGATGGTATCTAAAATAGTTTGTTAGCCAATTGTTGCTATGTGATTCAAGAAGACATGCTAAAGTACTAAAATTCTCTGTATGTAACACAGGTGCCTGGTCCATTTTATAAGCATTAATTTGCTAAACTTATGCTCACTCTACCCTAGTACCATATTCCACATGGAAGTATGTCAATAGCCTATTATAACTGACACATTTCTATGATCATAAACAGAGATAGAGGTAACTTCTAAATAAAGAAAACATCATTGATCTTTATCCAAAATAGGATAATAAAATTTTTAAACAAACACACTTTTATGTAAATGGATAGAGAACTATGATTCTGTAGGCAGTTCAAAGTCATCAACAAAACCAGAATTATTAGTATAAGCAAGAAGGAATTATGACAGTAAAATGTGGCAAACTTTCAGTCCAGTTGACAATACTTTGCAGGCTTGACTTCTGACCATAACATTTGGCCTGCATTTTGCATTACTCTCTAGTTTCTCTTCTGTGATTCTCTAAACTGAGAAACTAAATTTCCAGAAATCCTACATCACACATGCAATGAAAGAACTAAAAGTGGCTCACAGTAGGTTTCTAATCTGAATTTTCTTAGTTAAATTATCACTATGGCCACAAGCATTTAAATGCCACACATCCTGTTTGTGCATAAGGAATGTGTGGGTATATGTGCAAAGGGTAGATGGATAATATGGAAATAGACACTTGTGTATAGCTAACAATGAGTGGCTAGATTCCTAATCTGAACTTGGTGCAGTACTCTGTTTGGGAAGCAAGGCTTGATTCCTTGAGCTGCCGCCCATTCTGCTGTAGGATAGCTGATAATATGTTAAGAACAATGAACATAGGAAGTAGGAGATGGACAACCCCTTTACAGTAACATAGCAGTGGCAGAACATTCCAACAGGCAACATGTAAACTATAATTTTACTTTACATTGAGGGAAAATTAAACTCACAGAATAAATCTCCTATTCATCCATGTTATATAAAAGAACAAAATTATAATTATGGGGCCCATTTTGATGCCTTTTTCAAACTTCCAAAATCATTAATTTATCTATCCAAATAATAAGTAATTCAGGGGCCAACTTTATGCATTGTTGGAAAACAAAGTCAGAAACATTCCATTTTCAGTGTCTATACCAAAGAAGACAGAAAAGTAAATCACTAAACTCAATAGATGATAAAAGCTATCATGACAGATGTCCACAGAGTGCAGCAGAGAACAGATGGGAGAATGGTAGGTGGTTACACAGGGAAATCAGCATGAGTAATGGCAGGGATGCTGGAAACTACTAAGCCTATTCAAAAAAGTAAAAGTGAGAATGGACCTGAATATGGATCTTTTATGAAAGAGTTGAGAGAAGTATAAGAAGATAAAAGAAGACAGTGCAATATCAAGGATAGTAGTCTTTTTAAATCATAAGAAAGAGGTACATACTACATTTAAGCAGAGAACTAATAAGTCCAGATTGAATTAATGAAATATAATTGGTGTGGAAAATTGAAAGGCAAATGAGTAGAGTTGCACTACTAGCATTTAATCTAGATGTAGGCAGGCTGTTCTATGGAGGTGATAACTGAGCTGAGATGACAGAATGAACAGGTGCTAACCAGACAAGGAAGCCATTAGGAAGGCTACTAAGTAGAAAGATAGATGAATAGCTGGATAGATAGGTGGATTGATATATGTGTGGGCATGTACATCCAAACATATGTGTGTGTGTGTATATATATATATGTTAAATACTTATAGAAACATAAACTATCATGATGGAGCATAAAGAAATACTCAGAAATAGGAAGACAGCAAATGTAGTCAGGAACAAGTAGAAAACGAAGTTTTAAAGGATATATAACCCCAACCCAGCTGTTGATATATGTAAATCAGGATCACAATGTCACATGATCTAGGGAGCACAAATGAAGGATATCCTTTGTGTTTTGCAGTACACATCTGTACATTGGAATCTTAGAAAGATTAAGCACTGAAATCTCATACATTTGTGTGTTAGATAAATGTGGAACTTTGAATAAAGAATAATGGATTTGGAGGAAGAAAAGTCATAGCTTAGAGTACCTGGTAAGACAGGAGACAGTGGAAAGAAAAATATTTCAAGTAGTAAAATTGAACTTGTTCCTTTCTATGGACGTTTCAATTTTCCCTTCCTGCTGCACATTTTGCTTTCATCAACTCTTTATTTTTTTATTTTTTTATTTTTATTTTTTATTTTTGACAGGCAGAGTGGACAGTGAGAGAGGGAGAGAGAGAAAAAGGTCTTCCTTTTGCCGTTGGTTCACCCTCCAAAGGCCGCCGCGGTAGGCGCGCTGCGGCCGGCGCACTGCGCTGATCCGATGGCAGGAGCCAGGTGCTTCTCCTGGTCTCCCATAGGGTGCAGGGCCCAAGCACTTGGGCCATCCTCCACTGCACTCCCTGGCCACAGCAGAGAGCTGGCCTGGAAGAGGGGCAGCCGGGACAGGATCGGTGCCCCGACCGGGACTAGAACGGCGTGCCAGCGCCGCAAGGCGGAGGATTAGTCTAGTGAGCTGCGGCAATGGCCATCATCAACTCTTTATTAATTCTACTATTTTGTTAATGAAAACTGAGACAAAGCATCATGCCCCAGAAGACTTTCAAGATTCCTGGGAGCACCAAAGTTACTTTATAGTAAGTATAGTTCATTTAACTGATATTTATCACTCAAGGCACATTTTAGATTAAAATACTATGACCTTTCAGTCTTTACCCACTTAACTGTTTCATTTTGTTTCAAATTACTCATCCAGAGTAGAAAGCATATCACTTATCTCTTCAAAGACAGATGTACTGTCTCCTCAACCCCAACCCCTCCAAGAGAGTGTAATCCTCAGAAGGACAGTAATTAATCATGCTGTAATTGTGTCTCCAGCACTTGGAAACATTTCTAATAAAAAATTCAAAAATTATAAAGAATTACTGAATAAAACAATATGGAATAATGATGTGTAACATGACAGCCTGTGAAAAAGAGGGGAATTCAATAGAATTTTAAGGGCTGTAACATGGGCAACTAGACATAACATCACAATTATGTGAATATAAGATTGTTTGTGTACACCCAGTTTTCAATGGTGGTATCCAGCATGCAATTGAACATTTTAGTCTAAATTCTGGAGCAGTCAAAACTGGAAGTCAATAGAATCAGATTGAGAATAAATATGATTAGTTGCCTGAGGATAATATATAGCACAAAAGTAATACACTTAGATGGTGCTGATGCTGTCACACAGCGGGTTCAGGCATCATTGGTGATGCTAGCATTCCATTAGCAGAGTGTCACAATTCAAGTCTCAGCCCCTCTGCTTCTGATCCAGCTTTCTGCTAACATGCCTGGAAAGGCAACGGATGATGGCTCAAATATTTTAGACCCTGCCACTTATGTAGGGGACCCAGATGGAGTTCCTGGCTCCTCACATTGACCTAGGACAGCCCTGGCTGGGAATAAAACGTCAGTTAGAAAATCTCTCTCTGTGCATGAGTGTGTATGTGTCTGAGTGTGTTCTCTTTCTCTATGTTGCTCTGCCTTTTGAATAAAAAAGTTCAAAAATAACATGCCACAGAACAGCAGGATTTACTGGAAACTCAGTAGAGAAATCGCTAAAGAAATCAAATACATAATCATCAAAGTAATAAGAAGACATTTAGAAGAGCCTTGTTGTCCTGGAGGGCAGGGGAATAATTGTATCCAAAGAGACACTGGCCAACTTCATCAAATAAAGAGTCAGTAAGGAAATATCAAAAAAAAATCTGTAGTAAATAATCTTTTGTAGATGAATAACTGCTGACTTAGTGTTGGAAAAGTTCTTTGAGAGTTTTCTTTTTTTTTTTTTTTTTTGTAAAGATTTATTTTATTTATTTGAAAGACAAAGTTTCAGAGAGAGGGAAAGACAGGGAAAAGGCCTTCCATCTGCTGGTTCACTCCCCAAAAGGCCACAGCAGCCACAGCTGAGCTGAGCTGAACCCAGGAGCCAGGAGCTTCTTCATGGTCTCCCATGTGGGTTCAGCGGCCCAAGCATTTGAGTCATCTTCTGCTGCCATCCCAGGTGATGTAGGCCAGGACTTTAACCTTCTGCACTACAGTGCCAGTCCCCCACACCCACTCCCTTTTTTTTTTTTTTTTTTTTTTTGAGGTTGAAATGTGTTAGGGCCAAGTTAGGTTATTATAGATATTCTGAATTGGGTTAGACCAGGGACACTGGAGAGTTAAAGCAACTTCCTTGCATATTAGCTGCATAAGCATGGCATGATACTTAATTTGCCATGATTCAGTTCTCATTTTGAAAATATAACAAAACCCATCAGATTTCATCAGAATTATTGAGATAATTTCCATAAATCCTAAGCACATAAATAACACTCAATAAATCTTTGCTTTATTTACAGACTAGTATTTTTATCATCATTGTCTATTTCCCTTGTCTACCATGGTATCCCTCTTCACAGAAAATGAGCTTCAAAGGTATTCTGGCATACCTAAGAGAAAATAAAACTGACTATCCTAATTTATACAGTTCACACAAACTGAGTAACTTTCTAATTCATCTGAATCATAACTCATTGAACGTAAATAGGTCTGAATAATTTAAAATTGCTAATGATTTCACAAGTCCTTTATTATAGAGGAAATATCTCTAGTTTTTTTAAATGGTCAGTTCAACAACTCAAACTAATTCCATATATTTCTCACCTTTACTTAATAAAACATTTTTTTTTCTTTATGTCAAACTCAGTTCTCTAATATGATCTTCATTTCAATTTGCTCTTCCAAGAAAAAGGAATAGAATTCCATAATAAACCATTAATTCCATGTTAATTAATTGAGTCATTTTACTAAATATTAGATTTAGAATTAATTTTATTAATCCCCATAAATAACTCATGATATTAAATAGTTATACATTCCTAATTTGTAGTGGTTTCTAGTTATATAAAATTGTTTACATGTCATACATATATTTTAAGCATATTGCTCCATCCTTTTTCCTTATCAATTATGCTCCTATTTAAGTTTATATTTTCCAAGATAACTATAGTTTCTTGAGAGGATACTTATTTGGTTATACTGTAATTTTAGGAGTATTTGGATTTGTTTAGCTGGTAGATCCATTTGTGATGCAGTTCCTAATACTTTGCCATTCTAGAATGCATAATTAGTTGATGAAATGTGATGTAATTTTGGTGAAAAATTAAAAATAAGCACTTCTATTTTAGAGGTAAAAGAATCTGAAATAAAAAATTACTCTGTGAGTAAAATTGAATTAATCTATTTCTTTATCAACAAGTTTTATGTACAATTTTCATCCGTGATCCTGCTTTTAAAATTAAATATTTAATTTTCATTGTTTCCTAATAGTTATTGTATATTTCAATACATGTTAGTATTTTTAAATTTGGTTTATTAACATGAAAGGGAAAACTATAAATTGAAAAGAAATAAAGTGAATTTTATTGAATGAAAGGAAATAGTTAAACTTTTATTCTTGTTTGTAGTCATAGTAAATTTATTTTTGTTTCTCATATTGACATGCTCAACATTCTTCCTTTAAATTTGTATTTATCCCTACTTTTCCTCAGCTATTTTTATTTTTCTGTATCCTGATGGTTTATGATTATTTTTTAAACATTTACAGACCCAATAGATTATTATCTCTCTTCCACACCAATGATATTCTGAAATCATCTGCCTATAGAAGAATGGAGAATACAACAAGCAAACAGAAGGGAGAAATACCACAAGAGTGGAGGGTGCATTATTTGAAAATGCCCTCACGTAAGTATCAGCCATCCTTTCCCAACCACATTCCACCAACTTCCAGAATCCATGAAACCAGAAGTTACCCACTCATTCAAATGAATGCTGCTTTGCCTAAAGAGGTGAAGCTGCTACACATGGGAGCAAACATTTCTTTGTGATGACATTCTGGAATTAAAGCAGGTGTCATGTAAACTTTAGAGCTCATAATAACAAAGTATTTCCAAAAACTTCAAGTTTCTAATATGCAAATATTTCACAAACATGTCTAATTATTTAAATAAATCCATTTTTGCTCTGCCTCAGCTATTATGTCTATTTAATCATGTTATAAGAAAGAAAGAGAAAAATTCAGAGATAGGTTATTGTATGAATGTTTAGCTATCCCACATAATAATTTAATATTTTATGTACTCAAACACTATTTTACATTTATACATACCCATTATTCACTTTTATGTATACATAAAATGACTTAGACGTAGTCTCCTTCAAAAAGATGACATCTCTACTCACTACACAGGAATTCAGGAAAATTGCCCCTTAGTTGACAATTGCCTTCAAGCCACTTAGTCTTGTTAAGAGAGAATTCCTTCCATCAAAATTTTGGACTTAAGAAAGATCTTCACCAACAACCACATTATATGAAGGCCTTTGAAAATGTAAAGAGTGGCCAGCATTGTGGTGCAGTGAGTTGAGCCTCTAGCCTTTGAAACTGGCATCCCAAATGGTTGCCAGTTCAAGTCCCAGCTTATCCACTTCCAAACCAGCTCCTTGGGAAAGTAACAGAAGTCAGCCCACATATTTGGGCCCCTGCTACCCATGTGGAATACCCAGACAGCACTCCAGGCTCCTGGCTTCAGCTTGACCCAGCTCTGGCCATTTGAGGAGTGAAACAGTGGATGGAAGTGCTCTCTCATGGGATGTCTGTCTTGCGCTCTTTCTCTAACTCTGTTATTTCAAAGGAATAATTAATCAAAAAAATAAAATGGAAAATGTAAGTAGTGATTTTTGCATTCAGGGTAACTGGGTGCTTGATATTTAATGTGTAGACCCTGCAATGTGCATACACAGCTTCATCCAACAAAGAATTATCACATGTAAAATGCAATCAACAATCTTGTTGAGAGTCATTAGATAGGAACCCATCTCTCAAATTATCTTCAATTCTAAAATTTATTTTAACTTTTATATGTCGTCGTTATTATTTTGAAGACAGAGAGATAGATACAGCTCTTCCATCTGCTGGTTGACTTTTAAAAGGCCTACAAGAGCTGATCCCACACGCCTAGAATTCAGTCCAAGTCTTCTACACAGGTGGCAAGGGCCCAAGACATCACAGCTGGCTCTCAAAGTGTGCCTTAGCAGGTTGCTGGATTGCAAGTGGAAGAGTTGAGACTCACCCCACACTCCAGTCTGAGATAGGTGCATCCCAAGCAGCTATGCACCAAATACATAAAGGGGCGATTGTGAGAAATGATTGTGGTGGACACTATGATTCTCGGCTCACATTCTTTTGATTCTCACCATTTCATGAATTCTATGTCCTGAATTCCACAGTGTAACATATGTGTTGCTTTCTCCCAGTGTTGTCTTGAGTCTCACCTTCAGTAGTCTGGAAAGTGCTTAGTAATTAATTTAATGTCTTGATATCAGCTTTAAACCCGGGATGGAGTCTACCCTTCTCCATCTTGTAGGCAAGCATGAAAGTAGCTTTAAGCCTTGGGCTGTTTGGTATTTTCAAGAGGGATTAACATCCAGTTGCTCACTAGGCTAATATGCTTTAAAATGTATCCTTTATTGTACATTTCCTTTCCTATTCCACTTTCTCACTAGGGTTTCTAAGTATCATCTCCAAATAATCTACTTACACTCAAATCCACTCCTTCCGGTTTGCATTGATAAGAAAATAAATTGAAAGAGTAACATATTGTAAAGTAGTAAAGAGACTCAGGAGAAGGAGTATGCCTTAGTAGTATTTCATCAAGCTGTCAGGACAGGATTCACTAAAGATGGAGGCATGCATTAGGGAACTGGAGTGAAAAAGAGAGAACATGGGAGAACAGTTTACTCTAGGCAGGTATCCCTTTGAATCAAAGTGCAGATTTCACATAGTGGAGAGGCAGTAGTTATAGTTATATTAGATAAACAATTTGCAAACACTCAAGCTGTAAAGAAACTTTGGAGATGAATACACAAAACTGTTCTCTGATCCAAGAATACAAGACTCGGTATACAGCAAACAGAATACGCCAGTTTATGCTGAAAGATAATCTGTCAGTATATCTAAAATCAGAAAACAGATATGTTATACCAATGTTAGTCTTTAAATACTTCCTGTCTGCTGGAGACTCCCAACCTGCTGAATCACCAAACCAGAAGATATCCCAAGAACTTCCAAAAACCAAAGGGTTCATTTTCTGTCTTTATCAAAAGAGTATCCTAGAATTCACTCCAGCAGTAAGTTGTAGAAGCAACCACTGTGCATTTTGGAGATGTGACCCAAATGGATGAATAGCCACTGACGCAGCAGCAGTGCATGAAAGTCCTCAGCAGTCACACTCACAATCACTGAAGAGACATATTCTTTGGTTCATCCCCGCATCACATCTCTAACACACCCTCCAGTCGTAAAATGCTTCAGAAATTATCCGTTGTAAACTTTTATTGCATTGAATGGGAAATGATGAGAAGTTTGTTTTTTAAATATATCTTTTTTAGCATTTTAAGGCATGTACTTGTGTGAGACATACAAATCTTTATTGAAAATGTAATTATGGTGAAAAAACTGCATTGTTTTCAGTTTCACTAAAAATTCTCTTAATTCTACTTTTCATGAAGTAGCCTCGCATGTGATTAGAATATGTATCAGTGCTCACATGTAAAGCTTTATGAAAGAAGTACTGTTACTCCCTTTTTATTGATGAGGAAACAAACTTGGAGAAATTAAGTACTTTGTCTAGGATCATAATCATTAGGAAGTGCAGAAATAATATTTTAACTCAGGTCCATCTTGCAAAGCATACTTTCTCACTATGTGATGGCAGAAAATACCACCATATTAGAGGATTTATTTTTTTTGTTAAGAACTATAATGATGTATTCTACTCCACTACATATGATGAATAAAAATGAAAGTGAAATGTTGACACATTTTCTAGTAAATTTCGATGAGAAATGGGGCTTTTGGTTGAGGTCAGATAGCCCAACCATATTCATAAAATAACTCTGCAGATAGCTGATTAGAAATTCACATGTATTAACAACACACTAAAGTAAAACGCTGCTAGTTCTAGTTAAGCAAACATTCTTCATTTCTGGAATGCCTTGCTTCAGGGAGTAAATTTCTGGCTAATAGTCACCAAATACATACATATTCTGTTTGGACTATCTTATTCTTCTTCAAGATGTAAGTTTGAACACAAGAAGGGAAGTCAATCAAGCACAGAGCAGTTGCTGGGGTTATAAAAATATTAATTCTGGTGGGGCACATGTCCTTCCCTCTCAGCATAGTGGGAAAGTGTCCCAAATGGGTGTTATTTTCCTACCAGATAGTCATATATCTCATATGCCTAGAAGTGTATACACAAGAAATTTTCTGAATAATCCTAAATCTAATACAGATAAAATACCAAATTGATAAGAAATGTACTTTCTAAATTTGTTTTCACATTAACTCTGTATTCAAACTTGAGTATTATTAAAGATGACAGAGACCTTTCAGGTCAAGTTCAATGCTCACCATATTTTGCAGATGTTTGCAAAGAGAGTAACTGAGAGAACCCAAAAGGGACTTGATTTACCCAAGCACTGATAGTAAGTAGCTAGTCAGAAACAGCCTTGTGACTCTAAGACAAGTGTTTTTGAATACAACAGCACTTCAAAACATTTGTGCAAATAGGAAATTTTAAAAATAAGTATAAAATAAGTTTCAGCTTTTTGGTGTAAAACAATTTGAAATACTTGCATAATTTTGTTATATCATTTTCCGTGGAATGTTTGAAGACCTCACATATTCATAGGCTGCTTCTCCCTCATGATCTGACTTCAGTCACATGTTTCCAAGTACACGTCTAAAATCCAATGATTCAGTGAGATTCTCATATCTATATGTTAGAGTAGATGAAGTGATGGAACAAGGACATTAGCCTTAGTCATTCTCCCTCATTGCTCAAAAGATAGATAAAATCGGAATTTATCCCTTGCCCTTGAATATCATTTGGGTCTCACACCCTATTGACTTTACATCCTCACATTCTTTCCCAGGTTCCCAAGGCCCCCACAAGTCCACCTGAAAGACCAGTTCCAGGAATTCATCTCTGCCTGCTGCCTCCTACCCCCACCCCCATCCTCAGCCCTCCTAAAATATAAAAAGACCCAGCCCCTGGGGTCAAGGCCTTTTGCCAAGTGTTCCATCAATGCACACAATGGCAGTTGCTCACCCACCTCTATGAACTTATTCTTTCTGAATAAATTTGGTATGACTGTAGATTCTTAAACTGCCTCCTCTCTATTCTGAGCATCTTTTCCCAATATTTTTGGTGCCTCATGTGAGGAGGCATCAATCCGCAACTCTTTTCCTAACATGAAGCATGAGAGAAACATATATTTTTGAAGAAGTTAGAAAGTCATAATCTTAGAATGAAAAAGAAAATAGATAGGTTTTTATTCAAAGCCTAGGATGGTCACTAAATTCTGTTAACAAGGCTATGGAGGGGAAAAAATAGTTTCAAAATCAGGTTTTACACGGAACTGTTGGCCAAGCCATAATTACTGTAGCACTGAAATCTGCTTCCCTAACACAATGTATTTCATTCCTTGAAGATATTAATTTTCTTTCTGGAATATTCATTACTTAGATTAAGATTAGGTTTCTGAAATGTGTTCCCAAATATTTTATGCAGTAGAAAAATATGCTCTTCTCCTGAAGTGCAGAATATTAATTTGAAAATGATCTATTTTCTATAATCATTTTATATTTTACTCCCAAATGAAAAGTTAGCATCTCATTTTTCTCTTTCATTTCCTGCATGAGGATTTTTTTATGCACTACAATTCAAGAATATTGTCATACAAGCTGGCTTTTGTTAAAATTCTATTTCCTTTTTAATGTGAAAATGAAAGGTATATAGATCTGATAATATAGATATGTAGCAAAAAAAGACCTATATCTTAAGATACCAATTTTCAACCATTATGAAGTGGCTGGATTAATTTCCTGAAATGTCTAAAAATATAAATGTTGTGCTAAGAAGGATTCTTTCTAAAAATATTCATTTAGTCTACTACTATTTTTTATTGTTTTTCCTTTCCTTCTTTGTCTATTTTTTGTTTTTCTCTATCATCCTACTCAGTACTTGAAGCTTTGCAGTTCTGTTAGAGACATTAATACTCAACAACCAATTGTTCCTACTCCTACTTTCACCATGGTTTTTGTACACAGAATTTAAATGAGGCAGCTGGCCCTCAGGTAACTCAAGATCTCCTTCAATAATAACAAAGCAAACAAATGAAGCTGTTAAATATGCACCTGCATTTCAGGAAGAGAAGACCTCAGATATGCACTTCTAGTAACATGCATAATTATAAAACATAGTCTTTCTAAAATACTGAGATCTGTTTCTGCCCATGTAGCCCTTCGTTGCTTGGACTGGTTGTAGGATTGACTTTATGTTGAATACACACACACACACACACACACACGCTCTTCACTCTTAACATTGCTTGGGGTTGCCAGTCTCCATGATGATACCTGTAATCTTTTTAGCCTGGTGTCCTTACCCATGTCAAGGCCACTTTCGTGAAGAACAGAGCTCAGTGCAGTATCAAAGGATATATTGTAAAAATAACGTTTGACTTCTGAGGATAATCATTGCGGACGTTTCTCTCATACAGACTCTCTTAAAAAATCACTTACTCTTCGAAAGGCAGCTGCCATATCTTGCATTTTAAACAGGCTTGCGGGGAAGCAGACCTTCTGCTAACAACTGGTGCCTGTTACCATCCACACAAATAAGTCATTTTGAAAGCAAATCTTTAAGCGCCAATCATGTCTCAATGACTGCAGCGCTGCTGATATCTTAACTCTGGCCTCATAAGAGACCCAATCCACATATTGAAGCCACTAGCATACGCCAGACCCACGGAAACTATGGAGATAATGCTGTTATGTTGTTTTAAGCTACTTCTATTTTTTTTAACAATTATGTAGCGATCAGTAACTATTATATAGAATTTTCATGTAAAATTTTTGCTCTATTGATTCATACTAAAGAAGATGAAGATGTTGTTTTCAAATATTCAATTACATTCTCTCCAAAAAAATCTCTGATTATTCCTCATCCATCCAATATAGGTATGTTTTAAATAAATCAGTATTCAGTATGTTCATTATTAATGACTATATAAATAATATCCAGAGCTGAGCCATTATTTATATTGATTCGATACAAGTTCGACTTCTCTAAAGTGAATTACTCATTGTTTGGGGGAGAATTTGGTGTACCAGTTAATATACCACTTAGAACAGCTACGTCCCATACCGGACCACCTCTTAGAGGCCCAGGCCCACTCTCATTTCTAGCTCCCTGCTAAGGCATGCCCTGGGAAGCAGCTGTGGTGACAGTTAACCTTTGTTGCTCGTGAACACTAATCTCATCTTCCTTCTTTGTTATTTTCACACACTGTTATTACAATTATTATTGCTGCAACAAGAATATTGTCTAGAAGTTTCCTGAGAAGGTCAGTGTTCTTAAATCTTATGTATCTAAAAATACCTTAATACTTATATCATACTCTATTTGATAGATATGGATCTTTAACTGCGGAATATTGACCTTTAGTTTCTGAGACTATTTTGTTAATGTCTTCTAATACCTATCATGGCTAGTAGAAGACCCCTTCTGAGGGTGGATGTTTGGTGCTGTTGTTAAGAAATTTGTAAGCCACATGCATTCTAAGTTGGAGTGCCCAGGTTTGAGCCTTGCTCTCCTTCCATTTCCAGCTTTGTTCCAATATACACCCTGGGAGGCATCAGTGAAAGCTGAAGTAATTGAGTCTCTGCCATCCACACAGGATGTTACAGACCCTCTATTGCTGGACAATAACAGAGCCAGTTTGAGGGAATGCTACAGACTCCATTCCGCTTATTATCAAAGGGCCAGCTGGGTGTAAGCAAACCCATACTGACTTTAGAAACTGGTTCCCCACCTTCCAGAGCCACATATCTAAGCTAGTTGTGTGCCTCCTGGAAAATTGCCTTTAAGTTAAAATTTACTGAGTCTTGTACTATAAAAACGGTCCTACCTTGCAGCTGTGATGTGTTAATCCCTGAGGGCTAAGGAAGAGTGTGCTCCCCGAAACTGCCCTGAGAATCCCTGGAAACTACCTCCTTACTGCCTTGCTAAATTTAGGGTATGTAAGTGAGGAAAGACAAAGGATCTGGCCTTAATTCTTGAGACCTGAGTCTAGCAAGCCTGCACACATAAGTTAATTGTGTCTTTCTATGGTCTTTGTGCATGAAAAGGAGATCTGGATTGAATTCCTGGCATCTGACATGGAACTGGTCTAGTCCTGTCTATTGCAGTCACTTGGAGGATAAACCATCAGATGGAAGATCTCAGTCTGTTTTTTTTTTCTCTTTCAAATATTTTTTTTAAAAAAACAATATACTCTTTGGATATTCTATCCTCTGTATTGCCAACTTGATTATTCTCTGTAAATTTTTAGAATCTATTTTCAACATTCTGGAATTTCTTAAAGACAGTCTGTAGCATGAATTCTTTCTTCTTTTTCCCCAGCCATTTCCTATGGTAATGACTTTTTCCTAGGGGATGTCATTGTGGCTTAGTGGGATACATCAAAGTCTGAGATACTCGCTTCTCATATGAGTAACCTTTCAAATTCCAGCTGCTCCACTTCCAATCTAGCACCCTGATAATACACCAGGGCAAGAAGCAGAAAATGGTCCAAGTGCTTGGGCCCTGACACCCATGTGGAAAATCCAAATAGATTTCCAGGTTCCTGGCTTCTACCTATCTAGTCCCAGATGCTGCAGGCATTTACGGGGATTAAAACAGTAGATGGAATATCCTGCTCTCTGTCCCCCCTCCCACCCTTTCTGTAACACTGCCTTTCAAATAAATAAATCTCTTTTTTTTTTTTGACAGGCAGAGTTAGACAGTGAGAGAGAGAGAGAGACAGAGAGAAAGATCTTCCTTTTCCCTTGGTTCACCACCCCAAATGGCTGCTACAGCCGGCGCGCTGCATGAGCCAGGTGCTTCCTCCAGGTCTCCCATGCAGGTGCAGGGTCCAAGCACTTGGGCCATCCTCCACTGCCTTCCTGGGTCACAGCAGAGAGCTGGACTGGAAGAGGAGTAACCAGGACCGAATCCGGCGCCCCAGCCGGGACTAGAACCCGGAGTGCCAGCGCTGCAGGTGGAGTATTAGCCAAGTGAGCCACAGCGATGGCCCAAATAAATAAATCTTAAAGAAACAATTATCTTTAAAATATATAAAGCTTTTTTGAATTATTTTGAAAATGATTATTTTTACATCTTATTTTCTTTCTGTAATCCCTGTGGACCTTTATGGACTGAGCTTCTCTTTGTCTTGTATTTGCATATTTATATTTCATACCTAAGTCTTTTGGTTCTTTTCCAATGTCCTCAACTTCAACTTTAATTATATGTTCCTTTTTATAGGATCTTGTCATCAGCAAAATAATTTGTAGGTGAATGTTCATATTTTTCTTCTAAAAATATTATTTGCTATGTATTTGAAAGGCAGAGTAAGAGAGAAAGAGAGAGAGAGAGAGAGAGAGAGAGAGAGAGAGAAAGTGGGAGATCTTCCATCCACTGGTTCACTCCCCCATGGCTGCAATGGCTGCTGTAGGACCAGGCTGAAGCCAGGAGCCAGGAACTCCAACTAGGTCTCCCATGCAGGTGGCAAGGGTGCAATTACTTGGGCCATAATCAGCTGCTTTCTCACCTGAATCAGCAGGGACCTGGATCTGAAGCAGTGCAACCAGGACTCATTCTGGAGCTACAACGTTAAGATACTACTCACTGCGCCGCAATGCCACAGCTGATACTTTTCATCTTATGCTTCCCATTTTCATGTTCTATCTCTCTAGCTTTCTTACTATTTTCTCTTTCATGTTAATATCCAACCATTGATGGTTGTCCACTCAAATTTAAGAGAGAAACTGAAATCTCACCACAATTTCTTGTCATAAAAGTAGTTTGAGAAATGACAGTCCTCACTGCAGAGAGACCAGACTGCCATATTTCACTTGTGGTAACATCTGTTATTATCTGTGCATCTTTTTTATTGCCTCATTTTCAGATAAAAGCCTTCCCATTCTCTTCATGACAGAGTATGGTTAGCAGGCAAGCTTTTTATCTCAACTGAGAAAGAGTCAGAGATGCCTCATCATTTGGGATAAAGACTGAAACTGTCAGGGTATCCCTGTTTTGTGCCTACTTGTGCCTTCAGACTGCATGTGTTCAAAGCTATACATAAACAAAAAGTTGTTATTCTACCATGTTTAATAATAAAGCTAGGATACTCTAGTTGGGGTTATTTCTTAGCTTCATGGTAGTAATAATGTGTTGAATTTAATTTAGTTTTTCAACGATCTCTTCATATTGATTTTGAGTCTATTTATTAGGTTACTCCACTCAGGCCACAAGTCTTCTATATCACGTTCATTAAATTTTTATGCCATATATCACACACTAATAACATATATCTTGGACCAGATACTGTAGTAAGTACTGGTTGAATCTGTACTAGTGAATGAAATAGATGTAATTTGAAGGTTATGGTGTAATAGAAAAGATAAACATGATACAAGAACTTGATAATGTTAAGTTGTAACCAATGCTAAAGGACATAATAAAGGCATAATGCCACAGAACTATTCATTCTTTCAATTTTAATACATTGCTTCCAAAAATGGATTAAAATGATATAACAATGTTTTTGACGCCACATGATTCTATTTGTTCATGCTGCACCAAAGGTAATAACTAAAATATCCATGTATTTCTCATGTAACAGTTATCAAATAGTATCTCTACCTACATATTTGTGTAAATACATATCCTTTCATATGCAAGTCTTTTACTCAAATTTCTCTTATGCAGAAACATCTGATTCACATAATATTGTGATGTATTTGAATTAAATTTGTATTACTTCTTCAAGGATCTTAGCGAAATCTCCCATGCTTAATCATCTCCAAATATCACAAGCACATCTTTATCACATTAGTATCCGAGTCACTGAGAAGCAGTGGAAGGGATCACAGGGCAAAGCTGTAAGTAAACATGGTCTCTGTAGGCTATTTTAGTCAATAACTCTTAGAAATTATTTTAACTTCGAGTCCTAAGTCTTCTACCTTGGAACCCATTGCTTCCCAATCCCTTAATAGTCTGGTATCACAGACCAGTGGATATTCAGCTTGAGACAATCAAATGTCATATGTTGTCTTTAATGGCTTCTAATCAAGGCAGGGGAGGAAAAATGAAAGCTCTCATTCTTTCCTCTGGCCTAACCCTTTCCCTATTTCTTACTTCCCAAAGTAGTAAGAGACAAAGTTTGTTATAGTCTTAGAACACAGGAGCACAGATCCCTGTATTTTTGTTGCAGAGGCGCTTATATCGCCCCTACCTGGGCTAAAGGACACTCCATGAGAACCAGCCCAGGTCATCAGTGCTGGCAGTCATATCTTGCATTTTTAACTTTGACTTCTGTGATATTGTTAAAGCAGGAATGGGTCTAAGAAAAAATGCACCCTTCTTTCCTCACTCCTTCAAGGGTTTCCATGCAGAATTTCTAGGCTCACTGCACTCCAGAGTCTATTAAAGAGGATGAGAGTCCTCCAGCCAAGTATTTATGAGGAGCTGTGATCCACTGTTAGAGTCAACAATCCAGCTCTCCAGAGGAAAGTGAGACAAACAATTCCAAAGAAATTAATCAGCACTCTGTGACAAGCCACACAAGATGTAGACAAGAAAACATAAGAACACATTTCTGCCTCCTAACACTTTATAAGTAGTATTGCTTGATTTAGTTTGATTTTATCTTTAGACATGTTTGACTCCATTTTTAAAATAAAAATAATGATACCTCCTCTTTGCAATTTCAAAACAAAAGAGACATAAGGTGCTTACTAAAATACAAAGATCTAATACGTGAGTTCTACTTGTAGAATCATAAAGTCATGCTTTCAATAATTAAGATTGCACCTCAAACTATTATCAGCTCTTAGAAATAGTTTACCAATTTATTTGTTACACAATAAAATTCCAATTTTGTGAACCAGTGTCAATACAAATTTTCAATTATTAAAATTCATAATAAATTTTTATATTAACATTTGGAACATTTTTATTAATATGTATTCCAATTTCAATTTTTCTAATGGGCTTCACTTTAACAAAAAGCTATATGACATGAATTTGAGAGACACAATATATAGTGACATCTGAAATGAAGATATTAAACCATGAAACTGTATGATTTGAATATCTGTGTATTTTCACTCACCACATCCTTATCATAAATTAGTTGCAAAATATGAATAAAAAATTCATAATTTTCATTCAATGTTGTCAGAAGATAAGAAAACGATCTTATCTTTTTAAAAAAGATTTATTTATTTATTTGAAAGAGCTACACAGAAAGAGGAGAGGCAGAGAGAGAGGTCTTCCATCCGCTGGTTCACTCCCCAATTAGCCGAAATGGCCGGAGTTATGTTGATCCGAAGCCAGGAGCTCCTTGGGGGTCTCCCTTGCAATGCAGGGGCCCAAGGACTTGGACCATCTTCTACTGCTTTCCCAGGCTGTAGCAGAGAGCTGTACTGGAAGTGAGGCAGCTGGGACTAGAATTGGCGCCCATATGGGATACCGGCACTTCAGACCAGGGTGTTAACCCACTGCACCATAGTGCCGGCCCTTAGGATCCTATCTTATGGTATAAACTGCACAAAGGTTGGATGAATTTCAAAGGCAAGATAAAAGTTCTTGGTTTTTGTTTGTAATATTTGAGTAAATTTTAGTTAATTGGGTAACGTTCTATAGTGGAAAATGCCATGATTTGACAATGTGCAGAAACTGCTTACATTAGCCTTTTCTCTCTGTTCTTCCTGTCCACTAATTTCATCTTCAGTTTATTTTATATTCAGAAAAAGTAAAATTTCAAAAAAAAATTCAATTGTCAACTGTAAAAAAGTTCAAATGTCAACTCGTTCACTTAATTTTTAGAGAAAAATGCACTTGTTTCTGCTAGCATGGACACAGATTATGAAGAGACCTTCAAGTCATACAGAACTGTGAAAATATTTATCAAAAGAGAAAATAAACAAAAAAGAACACTGCAGGAAAAGTCATAGAGTGACAAAAGATTTTATTTTATTTTTATTAACTTTTATTTAATGAATATAAATTTCCAAAGTACAGCTTTTGGATTACAGTGGCTTTTTTCCCCCCATAACTTCCCTCCCACCCGCAACCCTCCCATCTCCCGCTCCCTCTCCCATTCCACTCACATCAAGATTCATTTTCAATTATCTTTATATACAGAAGATCAATTTAGTATAAATTAAGTAAAGATTTCAACAGTTTGCACCCACACAGAAACATAAAGTGTAAAGTACTGTTTGAGTATTAGTTATAGCATTAATTCACATTGTACAACACATTAAGGACAGAGATCCTACATGGGGAGTAAGTGCACAGTGACTCCTGTTGTTGACTTAACAATTGACACTCTTGTTTATGGCGTCAGTAATCACCCAGGGCTCTTGTCTTAAGTTGCCAAGGCTATGAAAGCCTTTTGAATTTGCCAACTCTGATCTTATTTAAATAAGGTCATAGTCAAAGTGGAAGTTCTCTCCTCCCTTCAGAGAAAGGTACCTCCTTCTTTGATGGCCCGTTCTTTCTACTGGGATCTCACTCGCAGAGATCTTTCATTTAGGTCTTCTTCTTCTTCTTCTTCTTCTTCATCTTTTTTTTTTACCAGAGTGTCTTGGCTTTCCATGCCTACAATACTCTCATGGGCTCTTCAGCCAGATCCGAATGCTTTAAGGGCTGATTCTGAGGCCAGAGTGCTGTTTAGGACATCTGCCATTCTATGAGTCTGCTGTGTATCCCACTTCCCATGTTGTATCATTCTCTCCTTTTTAATTCTATCAGTTAGTATTAGCAAACACTAGTCTTATTTATGTGATCTCTTTGCTCTTAATCCTATCATTATGATCAGTTATGAACTGAAACTGATCACTTTGACTAGTGAGATGGCATTGGTACATGTCACCTTGACAAAAGATTTTAAAATGGTAACTTTCCCATGCAGAGATTGTAGCATCTTGAAAAGTTATAAAAAAACATAATTTCTGTAATTCATAGTTTTCCCATCTTCAAAACAAGACAAACAATGGGACTAGTATGCTTCTTATAAGCATTAAGTTATATAAGCATTTTGGTTTCCCAGACACTAATTCCACTCAGTAAATGCATGGGGATCATTATTTGCTCAAAAAAGACAATCTGCCAATTCCCTTATTTTCCAAAAGTATTTCATGAGCTATTCCTGAAGAATAGGTGAATTGCTATAGTTATTTTTCTCTGTAACTTTATTGTCATCTATCAATCTTCATGTTCTATGGAGATATGACAATCTATATCATACTCTTATTTGAGCAATAAGTTATAAAAAAAAGTTAACAGTGGGTTATGAAGTTATTTATTACATTATAGCAAGTATTCTTAAAAGTATAATAAAATATGATTGAAAATATCATAATTAAAGTTGGGTAACTAATGTTTTCTGAATTTTTTGTGTCTATATGTGCAAGAGATAAAATTGGAGACAGATTTTTAAGTAAACATAAATCTTGTATATGAGATGGTAAATCTCATACTGATACTTCAATAACATGGTAGCAAAGAAGTAGTTAATGGTTTCAAAAAATGATCTGATAAAAGCATAATGGACTATAATATTTATATTGGAAAATTGACAGAGAGCAAGATAACAGCTTAAAGACCATTGTAGGTATAGAATCATGAAATAATAAGGCTTCAATTTAGACCGAAGGAGGTAGGATAAATCTGAGTGACACTTCCTTGAAGGAAAGAGACAAAGGTTGTGAATCATGACAACAGTCACCGTGGAGGAGCAGAAGTATGGTAGGTAAACAGTTCAGTCTGAGAGAGGGCTGTTCATTGCATCGAGTTGGCAGATAGTTACACTGAGAGTTCCTCTGAGTTCTTGGAGGAAATAAGAGGCATGAGAATTGCCACAAGACAGTCCGATTCTTAACTCAGAAGGTGGATAGTTTCTTAGCTAACAAATCTAATGCTGTAATGTAAGACTGATAAGCAGGAGACTGAAGTCTGTGAGTCATACAGGGAAGTTAAGAGAATAGCCAGACTCGGAAAGTGGAGTCCAGGGCTACCCACTCAGGAAGGTGATCTTGAGAGTCCGCTGACATCACCCAATGTAACAAAACCTGTGATCAGTTCACAGAGTATTCATTTGTTACAAAGGGAACCGTAGCGTCTGAAAAGCTACCGTCTTCAAATAAAACATGTAGAAAGGAGCTTTACTCAGATAGTAGCTTGTCCCTGGTCTTGGTGTGTGCCCCCCATTAAACTATGGTTTATTTACCTTTATTTTTATAAACTTGTCTCTATAATATATGCCCTTATGCAACATTGTTGAAATTTACGTATTCTTAAGAAGTAAACACCTACTTACTGTAATGTAGGTTTTGCATAAACAGCTCTGCCTGAAGCACAGAATCTGTAAAGATGGTTACTTATTAAGGGCCCCTTGATAAAAATCATTTCATCAATGTGTGTCTTACACAACAAACGAATGTTGTACTTACCATACTTCTTAAAAGTGCATCAAGTTTGTTCAAAGGTCCAAATTGTGATACACAAACATCGATGCTGTGAAATGACTAAGTTTTATCCTGTATAAAGGGCTGCTTTAAAAATACGCTGATGGGGCCAGCACTGTGGCGAAGTACGTTAATCCTCCACCTGCGGCACTGAAATCCCATATGGGTGCCGGTTCAAGTCCCAGCTGCTCCTCTTTCGATCCAGCTCTCTGCTATGGCCTGGGAAAGCAGTTAACATGGCCCTAGTGCTTGGGCCCCTGTACCTATGTAGGAGATCTGAAGAAGCTCCTGGCTTCTGATCAGCACAGCTCCAGCCATTGCAGCCATTTGGGGAGTGAATCAGTGGATGGCATACATTTCTTTGTCTCTCCCTCTCTCTGTAACTCTACTTCTCAAATAAATAAAACCTTAAAATATATTCTGGCCACACACTTAGCAGGGCTGATGGCTTTTCTCCTGTACTCTGATCCTAGACTTACATAGCCAGAGGAAAATGTAGCTTATGGGAGGTCAAGTTCTTCCATCCACGTTGTGTTATGTCCAAATGCTACAGTGGAGCATGAGCTGACTTCCTATCTTGCCCCTCAGACACAGAGAAAGCTGAAAAAAACAGTTCTGGTCTATTTTCTTGGTCACTGCCACTGTCACAACTAAAACTAGACTTTTTTTCTAAGTGTTTGGCTATTCCAACTCACAATTTGCAGGCAATACTGTGTCCTTGTCCCCAACTGAGGAAAATTTAAAATGACACACTGTATCTTAACCATGAAATTGTGACTGAAGCAGAGCCTTTTTTCTCCAAAAGAACATGTGCAACATATTCAACTATCTGATAGCAAAACATATATGAATATATTTATTTTCAAAGTGCAAATATTCAGGAGCTAGAGTTCTGAAGGGAAATATTACTCCTGAATATTTCAGGTACAATGTCAATGTACATCCAGAAATTCAGGAATATTTAGCTCTCTGAAATTATTGACCTTTAACTTATTTAAATAAGAATTATAGTCCATAGAAATCATTGCAAAGAAATAAGAGAGTTATAAGATTTAAGTGTATTTTTATAATATAATTTAAAATAACCAGTGACTAATTCACTTTTTCAGCATACTAAATGAATTCACAGTGAATATGATTCAAGTAGTTTGTGATCATCCTTGTTGGTACAGCTGTGGTCTATGTAACTGCAGGCTGTGTCATGAGTGATTCTTAGAAGAACTGTCACCTAGCAAGCAGATGGATACCTGCCCATACACACACACATAGAACTGTAAGATGGTTACTTATTAAGGGTCCCTTGATAAAAATCATTTCATCAATGTGTGTCTTACACAACAAACGAATGTTGTACTTATCATACTTCTTACAAGTGGATCAAGTTTGTTCAAAGGTCCAAACTTTTACATGGGAGAAGGATGATCTTTTCTTTCATAAAATGTCAGTATCATAAGATCAGTGACTTCATATGAAAGAGAAGAAAAAGTAAAGGCAGGACTTATATGATGCATAAGATCAGCCAGGGCTGGCTCTGTGGCATAGCAGACAAGGCCACAGGCTGCAATGCTGCCATCCCATATGGGCACCAGTTTGTGTACTGGCTGTTCTGCTTCCAATCCAGCTCTCTGCTGATGTGCCTGGGAAAGCACTGGAGAATGGCTTAATGGCTTGGGCCCCTGCACCCACATGGGAGACCCAGAGGAAGCTCCTGGCTCTTGGCTTCAGAACAGCCCAGCTCCAACCATCACTGCCATTTGTTGAGTGAACCAGAAGATGGAAGACCTCTTTCTCTCTCTCTAACTCTGCCACTGCCTCTCTGTAACTCAATCTGCAACTGAGCCTTTCAAATAAATAAATAAATATTTTTTAAAAAAGATCAGTTTGAAATACTAAAGTATAGTGAATGAGACAATCTTTCTTAGAGAGCACGGAAGTAAAAATCAAAAAAGAAAAACAGGGCTGAAACGAACTATTTAAGATCTTTTAAATATTCTATTTGATGTGATACAGATTGTAAGATCTTTTAAATATTCTATGATCTAAAATGTATGCATTCCTATAACACTTTCTGAATTGCTCATTATATTTTCATATACTTACCTTTTGATTCAATAAAAATAGCTCCTTTAAGACACAGACTAATTGTTTTTGAGATCTCAAAACACAGACAGGTAACTATAATTATGAGAATTGTTGTTAAAGTTCTCTAAACCACAAAGAGACTTTCACTTGGTGTAGAATTTCTTGCTTACATTAAGACTTTTATTTATGGAAATGCCAATTTTTAGAGAAAAAGGAGAACTTAGAGGTGATTTCATAAAAAAAATTAATTTCACAGTTGAAGAAACAGACACTTTAGAGGTTAATTGAATCAGCTCAAGCTAGACAATTAGTTATTGTTATATAGATAAAGATGTCCCCTAGTATTAACAGGGGATTTGTTTCTGCGGCTTTCAAAGATACAAAAGTTTTATATAAAGGCAAGGACACTTGAGTCCCTTATTTAAAAGGCAACAGTTTTTGCATATAAGCCGAACACAGCCTCTCACATACTTTAAATCATCTCTAGATCACTTATCATTCCTAATGCAATGTAAATGCATATAAATAGTTTCTATACTATGCAAGTATATTTCACAAAGTTCATGGAAAATGTTCATTTTCTTTCAATTCCATTTGCCCACAAACTGATTAAGCATCCTCATATTGTTTAGAGAATAATGAAAGCATAAAGCTGTACATGTTCATTACGTAAGAAACATTTTTTTGGATATTTTCAGTTTGAAACTAGTTGAATCTATGAACGTGGAACTGTGGGTAGACAGGACTGTAGTTAGCAATCAGACATTCTAAATCCCGTTACAAAGATTAATTCAAGTAATACTTCCTTATCTTCCCTCTATTGGTTTCTACCTATTGAGGTATAACTTTGTCAGATGGTCAAATTTGACCATTTGGGGACTGGCACCATGGCATAGTGGGTAAAGCCGCCACCTGCAGTGCCGGCATCCCATATGGGCACTGGTTTGAGTCCCAGCTGCTCCACTTCCAATCCAGCTCTCTGCTGTGGACAAGGAAAGCAATAGAAGATGGCCCAAGTCTTTGGGCCTCTGCACCCGCATGGGAGACTGGAAGAGGCTTCTGGCTCCTGGCTTCAGATCAGCGCAGCTCTGGCCATTGCGGCTACTTGCGGAGTGAACCAGCAGATGGAAGACCTCTCTCTGCCTCTCATTCTCTCTCTGTGTAACTTTCAAATAACTAAATCTTCAAAAATAAATAAAAATTTCACAAGTATGATCAATTTTAATGGCAATAAATTTAAAGTACTGATCTACATAACATTCAGATACTACATCTCAGATTTGACAATGCTTAATGTGGAAAGATAGCTTTTAATTATCTACTTCCGCTTGGGTAGTTGATGTTTGTGTTGTTGTTAAAAGTGTGATAGGTTTTAATATTTGTAGCCCTAAGTAATAACCTCATCCAATCTTAGGAAACCTTAATAACATTTTAAAGTCTAGATAGTGTGACAAGTAAGATACATCACGCTTTTTATCTCTAAATTATTATTTTTAAAATTATTATTATTTTTTCATTTTATCTCTAAATTATTATTTATTTGGGAGACAAAGAGAGCTCCCATCTGATGACTCACTCCCCAAATGCTTATGAAGACTGGAGCAGGTCCACACTGAATATGGGAGACAGGAATTCAATCAAGGTCTCCTATGGATGTGGAAAGGATCCAGATAAACGAGCTATCACCTGCTGACTCCCAGCGCTTGCAGTGGCAACAAGTTGGGGTCGGGAGCCTGAGCTTGGTATTGAATCCAGCTATTACGGTATGGGATGCAGGTGCTTCAACTAGCAACTTGACTGCTAGGCCAAACGCCTGCTTCTTGGAACCCATGTTAATGGAGTAAATTCTATTTTCAATCCTTCTGACCATTTTCAGACAGTCTTTGACAAAATAGAACATTTCCCCAGTGAACAACAGCAATAGTTCATACTTTGTTGACTTTTATATCTTTTATGAAGTAGGTAACTGGGATAAGATTGAAAAAAATTGTAGCTTCATAAGGACTAAGAAAAGACTGGGAAAAAATAAAAGGCGAATGGGCATAGTGAAATCTTTAATTGTTTTTCTATGATGGAGTTATGAAGCCCAAAAAAGCCAGTTCAAAACCAAGTGATTACAATCATCAACTGTGCATACAGGATGGGGGAAGAACTTGGATGGGTATCCTTGACAAATGGCAGCAATTTTTCAGTAGCAGTTATACTTTTCTGTAAAATTAAATAGCATGATATCTGCTTATAGATTATTAGTCAAACAGAATTATTCAACAGAAGTTCCCTCTCATGATTAAACTTTTATTTTGTATAATTTGCCATTTGCACTTCATCTGCAATCTCATTGATGTGAAAGAAATGTCAACTTCAAAGTTGCCATCTCTTACAAATTAAGTTCAGCTTTGTGGATTAATATTACAAGTGTCTTATTCTTAAGTTAATTAAACGTGACTGAACCATGCTTTAGAAGCACTGAAGCAGAAATCTTTTACCCAAAAGGTGTGTAATAACACATTATCTGAAAAATTTAGTCCTGTGCTTTTTAATATGTACATTGAAATCAACTAACACATTTAACAGAATTTATATATAAATTAAAATTTCAGGAAAGAACCATGATTAATGTTCTTTCAAAATACATTCTAATGCACTTGAGAAAATGTATCAAAATCTTTATCCCTCATTTGAGAGAAAACTACTCATTACTAACTTAGTTAAAGAAAAGTAATTAAACACAAAATTTGTGTGTTTGAAATTGACGAGGAAGCTCTTAAAACTCCAATGCTCACACAAATAACTGCTATGTACACTGAGTAAAATTCACAATCCATATAGATAAGGGCTTTGGAGGATGAACAAAGATAATGGTTTCTGAAGAGGAGTCAAAGCTTGGATCAGTAAAAATTAAAATCCCCATATCATTGGTTATTTATCTCTACAGTAGCTACAGTTGCTGTGAAGACAGGTTAAATGACTTCTGGTCAGAAGAATCAGGTGAAAGATCTCTGGGGTAACAAGGGCTCATAAAGAATAGGAGACAGGAGAGTTCTGAGGATAAGGAACTGTTAGTTTCATGCATACACTTAGCCCCAGGTCCTGGTTGGACCTCACAAAGAATGGTGTGCAAAATTCAAACTCACAACTACGAATGACAAAACAAGTAAGATATGAGCTACTACACACTGCAGGTGTGAACTCTGCAATTTGAAGCCAAACAGGCAAATTGCCTTCCAAAATCTAAAATATTGATTATCTTTGGGGAGAAAAAAACTAGAACAGAGATGGACTAAAGTCACGAATATATTGATAGTAAAAAGAAAAGATATAGCATATAACAGTAAGCATAGAAAGTTACAGTAGCAATAGCTATATCAGATAAAAATGACTTCAATAAATATTGCCAGTCACACAGAGACATGTTTACTAATGACAAGAGAACAGCAAATCACAGCAATCATACTTGCTTTCATATCTGATAACCGAAGCTCAAAATACATGAAGATTGCTGGGACTTGTTTCACCATGGGTTAAACTGCCACTTGGGATGCCTGCAACTCATCTGGGGGTACCAATTCCAGATGTTCTCCCTCCTATTCAGCTCCTTGCTAATGTGCCTAGGGAGCAATAGATGATGGCTCAAGTACTTGAGTTCCTGCCACCCTTGTGAGAGCCGATTTCAGCCCTGGCCCTCATGGCCATTTGGGGAGTGAACCAGCAAATAGAAGATCTCTCTCCCTCCCTCTCTCTCCCCCTCTTTCTCCTCTCTCTCTCTCTCTCTCTCTCTCTCTCTCTCCTCCCTCCCTCTCTCTCAAGTAAGAAGCAGTTCAGGGGCCCATGCTATAGTGTAGTGGGTAAAGCTGCCACCTGCAGTGCCAGCATCCCATATGAGCACCAGTTCAAGTCTCAGCTGCTCCACTTCCTATCCAGCTTTCTGCTTGTGGCCTGGGAAAGCAGTGAAGGATGGCCTGGGTGCTTGGGCCTCTGCGCCCATGTGGGAGACCCAGAAGAAACTCCCAGCTCTGGCTGCTACAGTCATTTGGGGAGTGAATCAGTGGATGGAATATCTCTCTCTCTCTCTCTCCCTCTCCCTCTGCCTCACTGTAACTCTACCTTTCAAATAAATCTTTAAAAAGAAAAAAAAATAAAAAGAAGCAGTTCAGATACCTGTGTTCCTCATCAGAGTGCCTGAATTCCATATCTATCTCAGGATCCCATCTTCCTGCTAGGGAAGGCAGTTTTGATGGCTTCAGTAACTGAGTTCCTGTCACCCAAATTAGAGAGTTGGATAGAATTCCTGGCTCTGGCTTTAACCTAGCCCAGCCCCAAACCTTATAGGAATTGGGGGAGTGAACCAGTGCATGGGAGCATTTGCTCTCTCTCTCTCAAATAAATAAACAAAAAATTTAAAACACAGTAAAAAAAAAAAAAGGCAAAATATAGAAACAATTACAAAGCTTACCCATCATAAAGATTAGGATCAAAATATTCAACCAAGACTGAGCAGTTACAAACCGCCAATATCAGAAATGAAAGATCCTTTAGACTTTGAAAGAATACTGAAATGATATTACAAACTATGCTGAGAAACTTTCAACTTAGATGTAGTGAAAAATGATCTGAAAGACAAAAAATGTGAATGCCCACTCAAAAAGAAATGGATAGCCTGGATAGCCCATAATTGATCATATATTGAGATAATAATAGTGAAATGCAAGGAAAATGACTGAGTCAAATGATTTCATGGGTGAATTCTAATAAACATTTAAGGAAGGAGTATATGCAATTCTCCATAAACTCTGGCAGGAAATAGAACATTTTTAAATTCATTGTGACTTTAACATTACTTGTGTAGCAAACATAGACAAAGGTCTTACAATATACTTTACTACAAATAGTGCACATAACCATGAAAGTGTAATTACCTTAGCAAGTCGATCCCACAGGATTGAATCAGAAACTTAAGATTGATTTAACATTTGAAAATTCATTACTGTAATTCACCACATTAAAGAATATCCACATGATCTTTTCAACAATGAAGAAAATATATGTGACATTTTAACATCATACTGAAAACTTTCCACAAACTATAAATAGTAGAAAATAACTTAAATGTTATAATAGAATTAAATAAAAAAATAAATAAAATCATATTCAGTGATGGAATAGCAACACTCCTAAAAGCAGAGATAAAGCATGGTGTCTACCCTATCATTTTTTTTTTTTTAAATTTGAGTCAGACAGAGACAGTCAGAGATACACCTATATACAAGGATAGAGGGAGCAAGTGAGAGGAAGGGGGAGGGGAGCAGATAGGTAATCTGGGAGGGGAAATAGAGGAAGGGAGGGAGAGAGGAAAGTAGGGAGGAAGTTGGAGAGAGAGAGTGCTGTTATTTGCTGGTTCAGTCTCCAAATGCCTGCAATGGCAAGGGACTGGCTGACTGGAAGCCAGATGCCAGGAACTCAATCCAGGTTTCCCATGTGGGTGGAAGAGACCCAATTACTTGAGCCATCAGCTGCCATTCCCACCCCCTCACCCGGGGTCTGCATTTTTAAGAGGCTGGAACTGGAATCATGAGCCAGAACTGGAAATGAACACTGGTACTATTATGGCAATCGGCTTCTCAACAGGTGTCATAACCACTAGGCCAAATATCTATTTCTACCCTCACAATTTCTATTCATGATTTTACTAGAAAGTCTGTACATTGCAATGAGGCAAGGAAAGAAAAAACATAAAATGAGATTATTAAAAGAGTCAATTTACAGGGGACGGCACTGTGACGCCCTGGCCTGAAGCGCTGGCAGCCCATATAGGCGCCAGTTCTAGTCCCGGCTGCTCCTCTTCCAATCCAGCTCTCTGCTATGGCCTGGGAAAGCAGTAGAGGATGGCCCAAGTCCTTGGGCCCCTGCACCCGCGTGGGAGACCCAGAGGAAGCTCCTGGCTCCTGACTTCAGATCGGTGCAGCCATTGCGGCCATCTGGGGAGTGAACCATCGAACTGAAGACTTCTCTCTCTCTGCCTCTCTTCTATCTGTGTAACTCTGACTTTCAAAAAAATAAATAAATATTTTTAAAAAAGAGTCAATTTACAGATAAGATTCTTTAGAAAAAAATTCCCAGAAATCTACAAAACAACTTTAAGAATTAGTATATTCTGCGAATTTAGTAGATATGAAACGAATGCAGAAAAAAATTTATTCTTATGCCAGTAGTAAACAATCAGAAGACAATTTAAAAAAAAAATTGTATTTACAATCGCACCAAAAATAATACATAATGAATAAATTCACTAAAATATCTTCCAGGGAGCATTTAGACTCTGGATCCTAACTCCAGCAAAATAGCAATTGTAGCTCATTAATGGGCTCCTGCCACCCAAGTGGGAGACCTCAGTTGTGTCCCTGACTCCTGGCTCTGGAACCAGTCTAACCTCTGGTATTGTGGGCTTTGGGGGAACAAGCAGATTGGGCACCCTCTCTCTGATGATATTTAGATTTCTCTTTCTCTCTGAATCTCTGCCTCTGAAATAATAAAAAATTGCATTAAACTATAAAATGTTCTGAACCTCTATGCTAAAATCTATGAAACATTGCTGAGATAAAGAAAACCTAAATAAAATGTGGACATAAATCATATCCATAGGATGGAAAACAATATTTTTGAAATGTCAATTATTAAAATTGACCTAAAAATTCTTCACAAATGTGAAGAAATTGCAGCAGGCTTTTTGTACATTTTGAAAAGTGATTCTAAAATTTTACATATATATAAATTGCCTGGAATAGCTTAAATAATTTTAAAAAAGAAAAAAAGCTTAAAGAACAACACTACTGATCCCAGTATTTATCAGAAAGTACAAGCACAGGCAAATATCAACTGAGCAGAAAAAGAGCTCAGACTTACTTAGTCAACTGATTTATGAGCTTGTAGCACGGATACTTTGAATTTTAGTGTTAACTTGTGTTGAAATTCTGCACACTTATTTCTGAATCTCTGCTGCTTTATGGCTTCTTACAAGCACACTTTTATGATTCTCTTTTTAAAATATAGATTGCCAACCTGTTAGATTCCAGTTAGATTGAATTTTGTTAGTGTTTCTGTGACATTCAGCCTCTGATTCTCAGCACTGATCCGACATTTTATCATAATTACTTGTTTTTCCTCTCCTCTAACTCTGCCTTTAAATCAAAAATTAAACATTACAATAAAAAGAAAGATAAACAAAATAGATAGACCTCTAGCCAGACTAACAACGGGGAGGGCGGGAAAGAGAGAGAAAACTCAAATAAATAAAATAAGAGATGAAAAAGGAGACACTACAACTGAAATACAAAGGATCATAAGAAAATACTATGAAGAAATGTATGATAATAAACTGGAAAGTCTCAAAGAAATGAATAAATTTCAGGATTCATATAACCTACCAAGATTAACTCAAGAATAGATAGAATCTGGGGCCAGCACTGTGGCATCGTGGGTAAACCTGCCTGTTGCCTGCAGTGCCAGCATCCCATATGGGTGCTGGTTCAAATTCCGGCTGCTCCACTTTCGATCCAGCTCTCTGCTATGGCCTGGGAAACCAGTGGAAGATGACCTGGGTCTTTGGGCCCCTGTACCCATGTGAGAGACCTGGAAGAAGCTCCTATCTTTGGATCGGTGCAGCTCCAGCCCTTGCGGCCATCTGGGGAGTGAACCAGCGGATGGAAGACCTCTCTCTCTCTCTCTCTCTCCCTCTGCCTTGCTGTAACTCTGCCTTTCAAATAAGTAAATAAAACCTTTAAAAAAAAAAAGAATATATGAGCAATCTAAACAGACCCATAACAAGCAATGAGATTGAAGCAGTAATCAAAAGTCTTCCATCAAGAAAAAGTCTGGGACCTGATGGCTTTACTACTGAATTTTATAAAACATTCAAACAGGAAGTTACTACAATATTCTTCAAACTATTCTAAAATATTGATCAGGCTGGAATTCTGCCAAATTCTTTTTATGGCCAGCATTACTTCAATACCTAAACCAAACAAAGTCACAACACAAAAAGAAAACTACAGACCTGTATCTTTAATGAACTTGGATGTCAAGATTCTCAATAAAATTCTAGCAAATCAAATCCAAAACCACATCAAAAAGATCACACATCATGATCAAGTGAGATTTATCCCATGAATGCAAGGGTGGTTCAACATTCACAAAATCAATAAATATCAAAAATCAAATCAATAGAATGAGGAACACAAATCGTATGGCATCTCAATAGATGCAGAGAAAGCATTCAATAAAATTAAACACCCTGTCATGATAAAAAAAAAAAAAACCTCCACAAACTAGGAAAAAAAGGAGCATTTGTCAAAAGTTTAAAGGCTATATATCACAAACCAACAGCCAATATCTTACTGAATGGGGAAAGCCTAAAGCATTTCCCCTGAGATCTGGAAAAGACAAGGATGCCCACTTTCACCACTTTTATTCAATATAGTACTGGAAGTTTTAATGAAAGCAATTAGGGAGGAGAAAGAAATAAAGAGCATCACAATTGAAAAACAGGAATTCAAATTATCCATGTTTGCACATGAAAAGATTTTGTACATGGAAAAACCTAAACACTCCACCAAAAAGCTGTTAGAATTGCTATACCAATTCATTAAAGTAGCAGGCTACACAATAAACATACATAAAATAATTGCTTTTTATGTGCTAATGATAAAGTCACAGAAAGAGAAATAAAGAAATTCCATTCACATTAGCCACAAAAAAGCAAATATTTAGAGATAAATTTAACCAAAGAAGATTTCTACAATGAAATTAACAAACATTGATGAAAGAAATCATGAAGGACACACACACAAAAAATGGAAAGGTGCTCCCCACTCTTCCAGATTTAAATTGTCTATAAGTTATATTTTTAAAGTCAATTCTGCATCAACTGAAATTATTGACAGAAAATACAGAGGACTCTGAACAGAGCTCTGTGAATGACCTCAAGTGTTCTCCATTCATATTGATTTCAAACTTTAATTAGCATTTGCATTGTGCTTGTGCACCTCATTGAACATTAACTGAAGTATTGTTAAGCTTTTCCTCAGCTTATATATTCCCCTTCAAACCTCTAAAGACATTAAAGCATATATTACCCAAATAATGTAATAATATGTAAAATAATATGTAAAAATATATAATAATATTTGCATTTATATGGATAAATATGTGAAATTTTCAAAAAGTTCAAAGGAAGGTGAAAAAACTATGCATGAATTTCAAAAATTTTTGGCACCAAAGTACACCCATCTTTTAACACCATAGTTCCACAGGCACAGGTTTTGAAGTGTCCTCAAATGGCAATCTATTAAAAGGAAAGCTGGAATGCTTTGGTGTTCTGTGGTTAGGGACTTCTAGCGGGAACACTGTGGATAGTAAGTGCTTTAAGTGTTCAGTGTCATTCATTTAAGAAAAATTGTATGAAATTTGTATTTATCTCCCTTGGTTATTGTCAGGCTCCCATGATATGACACATTAGAATATGCAGTGTTTTCCTTGGGGAAACACTGTAATTACCAACAATAAGTAATCTTCTTGATTAATTGGCTAAATAAAATGTATGAGCATTTTTTGGTACTACTTGGTTTTGTTCTATTATATCTCTCCGGGGTGTCATTCATCTGTATTACCTATGTGTGCAATTGAAAAAGTATCTGAGTTAATAATGATATTTTATTAAGTTGAAGACCACTGGAACCTTAGTTAACATTAAATCCTTACTAAATTATTTACTCACACCTGCTTAGCTCACACCTGCTTTGGGGATTTAAGAAATATTCGCTGAACGATTTTTAAAGTTATTTATTTATTTATTTATTTGAAAGGCAGCGTTACAGAGAGACAGGAAGTGATAGAGTAAGAGAGGTCCTCCATCAATGGGATTACTCTCCAAGTGACCACAATGTCCAGGACTGAGCCAAGCCAAGGCCAGGAGCAAGGAGCTTCTTCCGGATCACCCATGTGGGTGGCAGGGGTCCAACTGCTTCGGGCATCTTTTATTGGTCTCCCAGGCCAGCAACAGGGAGTGGGATCAGAATTGGAATAACCAGGACACAGGCAGTGGCTTAACCCTCTATGCCATAAAACTGGCCCTGCCTGAATGAATTTGATAACCAATATTTACCCTTTGATGCCCACAGAGCCTTCAAATGATTATTTTTCCTAACAAATTTCTATGACACACAGGCCCACATGATAATGACTCTGTAGTAAGGTGTTTTCTAATATATCTTTGGCAGTGTGGATAGTTTTAGTATAGTTATGATCAATGGGACACAATTAAAATCATTATGTATTTATAAAGCTGGCAACTGTTGATCCAATCCCAGAGTATAGGCTGGAATCTTCTGTTTCATTAACATAATGTGATCCAACTGGCAACAAGGCAAGATAGGCAAATTAGATTCCGGAGGATTGTGCAAATATGTTTAACCAAAAAAAGAACAGTCATATACTCATCTTACATGAATAAGAATGACTCTTGGGGCCAGCATTGCTGCATGGTAAGTTAAACCTTCATCTTTAGTGCAAGTATCACATATGGGCACTGGCTCATGTCCCGGCTGTTTCTCTTACAATTGTCTCTCTGCTCATGGCCTGGGAAATCAGCTGAAGATGGCCAAAGTGCTAGGGCCCCAACACCCATGTGGCAGACCCAGAAGAAGCTCCTGGCTCCTGGCTTTGGATGGGCCCAGCTCTAGCTGTTGTGGCCACTGGGGGAATGAATCAGTAGTTGGAAGACCTCTCTCTCTCTCTGTCTCTCCCTCTCTCTATCTGTAACTCTGCCTCTCAAATAAATAAATAAATATTTAAAAAATGACTTTCCAAGCTCTGCTCAAGGCCAAGGCTCAGAATCATAATCCTTCACATGGGCAGCCACAGCTGAGCAAAAATTCTGTCTGTGGACTGGGGGCATTAGGGCCATGATTAGAGAGCTCTGTGCTCATTTAATCTTTCAAACTCTAAGTAGATCTGGTTTATTAGATGACTTTAACTGTGCCTATGGAAGCTGTGGTGTTTCAAAATGTGTTTTATTTATTTATTTATTTATTTATTTATTTTGACAGGCAGAGTTAGACAGTGAGAGAGACAGAGAGAAAGGTCTTCCTTCCATTGGTTCACCCCCAAAATGGCTGCTATGGTTGGCGCACTGTGCCGATCCAAAGCCAGGATCCAGGTGCTTCCCCCTGGTCTCCCATGCTAGTGCAGGGCCCAAGCACTTGGGCCATCCTCCACTGCACTCCCAGGCCACAGCAGAGAGCTGGCCTGGAAGAGGAGCAACTGGGACAGAATCCGGCGCCCCGACCGGGACTAGAACCTGGGATGCCACCGCCACAAGCGGAGGATTAGCCTAGTGAGCCACGGTGCTGGCCCAAAATGTGTTTTATAGTAAAAAATTTTCCAATAACATTGGGAGCTTCCTGTTTTGTGTGTTTGTTTCCAAAATATTTATTTTTGCTGAATCCTAACTACTCACAAAACTACAATGTGTCAAATGTAGCTGTCCAAGTAGGCAGCAAACATAAGCCCATGGTATTGTATTGGAAGCATAACCTAAATAAAGCATGTGGCTCTAGAGAAAAAAATCAGCATACTTTCTCTGTGATAGGACACAGTGAATATTTAACGTTCTGCAGGACAAATGAGATTTCTATTATACTCTAGCCCAGTCCAGGCATGGAGTCAAGACTTTACAAGACAAACAGCATATATTTTGTATAATTCTTTTGCTATTTAATTTCTAAGAAATGCTCTCTCCTTGGGAGAATGAACATGGTTGTAACTCTTTGTATCTACTTTCCAAAAAGAGATAGAAGGTACTTATCCACTCAATGCATTGTGGTGACTTTTGATAACCAATGGAATGTGGTGACAGCAATGTTGCTTACGTTCTAGGTTCAGAATGTTGGCCTTCTTGAGGAATGCCATCACGTGGGTAAGCCTGGGCCATCATCCTTCATGATGAGAGCTCATGTGGTGAAAGGAATCCAGTCCCTTCGAAAAGCCAAGTGTTCCAGGTTTCAGATACTCTCTCTGAGCCTATCCATCTTTATATGAAGCTGGATGACACAGTGTGGGCCAGCAAGCAACTGTTCAGATGAGTTCAATCCAAACTCCTGACCCACAAATGGATGGGAAACTGAATGATTGCTATTTATATTGCTAGGTTTTGGGATGCAATCTACATATTGAAACAGAATCCCTAGCATATAAAAGCAGGAAGTTTGTATACCTTAAATAAAAGTTTTCTGGGGAAAACAAAAAAGCAGAACCCAACCTGTTGTCTGACTCCTTTAGCACAAGGTGTCCTTGCCTATCCTTTATTAAAAAGAATTCACTGACTTGACAGAGTGATTCAGCTGCCCTTACAGTTTTCTGTCTTCCTTTATTTTTTAAAAGATTTTATTTATTTATTTGACAGGTAGAATTACAGACAGTGAGAGAGACAGAGAGAAAGATCTTCCTTCTGTTGGTTCACTCCTCAAATGGCCACAATGGCTGGAGCTAAGCCGATCCTAAGCCAGGAGCCAGGTGCTTCTTCCTGGTCTCCCATGTGGGTGCAGGGGCCCAAGCACTTGGCCATCCTCCACTGCCCTCCTGGGCCACAGCAGAGAGCTGGACTGGAAGAGGAGCAGCTGGGACTAGAACCAGCACCCATATGGGATGCTGGCGCCACAGGCAGAGGATTAACCTAATGCGCCACGGTGCCTGCCATGGCGCCTGCCCCGGCCTTACAGTTTTCTAATCACCAGACTCAAGGAGTCATTTGGTTCTCCAAGAGATTGGAACACTGATGGCCAGTATTGTTGGTTTATGAGGGGTTGGTTTGTGTGGAGGGTTGGATTTTGTGGGAGAATTGCAGGTCCAGGAAAAATGTAGCTGCCACCTTCATGTAACCTCAGACAAAATGGAGCTTACCTGGCCGTCGTAAAAAGTATGGCATCACTGACAATCATAGGAAGGTCATGAACACCACTAACCAACCAGGAAACTGACATGAGCTGATCATGTGCCTGCTCACCCTAACTTCAATCAATTAGAGCCTTCACCCCTAACTCCTTGGAGAACCTGGGAATTAAGTACTAGCTGCCCAGCTCCTTGTTCTGCGCTTTGCAGTCAATATCTACCTTGTTCTACCACCCCAATGTCAGTGATTGGCTTTCTATACATACAGTGAGTAAACCCAGTTTGAAGGTTGTATAACAATGCCTCCAACCAGTTTTTGAAGAATATATCAAAAAGGAGGGAAATTAGAAAAAAATTAGAAATTCAGATATACTATGTTTATAATAATCATTTTCATTAGCTTTTGAAAGGCCACTTATATGCATTAATTTCAATTTTTTGTAACAGAACAAACTTTTTTTTAATTCAATTTTTTAACAAAAAAATTTCAGTTCACTTGTAGACCATGCTATTATTGCCACAGATGATGTTATAAGATCTTCAGGAAGAACATTGTATAACCTTAGTTGGCATACAAAGTTAGTCTTTTTCCAGATATCATTTAATCATTTGTAAGTCAAGAGAAATGTTTTTATTTGATGATAGTATGTCTTTAAAGCTTGAACCTTCACATTCTATCTCTTGTCAGATTGCCAATCTCTCATCAGAATTGAGTCACAATATTTTCAAAATATTTAGTTCTTATGTTTAGTTTCAGAAGAATCCCTATTGATGACAACTGATGATGGTTTCTCATTTGTAAGAGTGATAAAATTGTATTTTTAAAAATGAAGTTAAAAAGAGTCAGTTAAAATTAAAAATATGTAACAATAACTTCAAGGAGTTTCACTTGGTAAAAATGTGTAACATAACACAGATACAGCAATTTGGGAAACACTGACTCAGAAGGTTTAGTAGAATTGGCCATCACAGGAGTTGGTTGCTATAACAGAATTCATCTACCCAGTATATTTGCTAAAACACACACCATGAAGACAAGATCAATATAAAAAAAATGACAGGAGGATCTCAGAGATTGACTCTAACTACTTCTATGTTTTTCCAAGAAAAACCTTCTCCCTGGATTCAAGAAACCCATTCTAATAGTTTCATCACTCTTCACGTTTAATCCAGCCCATCCTTTGGTGGAGAGTGTAGGCTATGACCAGGCAGATGTCAGCCTTTTCATCATGATTGAGTAGAACTATGCAAAATGGAAAGATTACTGGTAATTTTCTTCTTTTTCACAAGTTTATTTTGAACTGACACACATTTTTATGTGATATTTTGATACCATACATTGTGTAATGTCTTATCAATACAAACACATTTGTCTCCTCAAACATTTAACAGTTTTTTCACTGTGGCAAAAAAAAAATGTCCCACATGAAGGATCTCTGTGAGTGAGATCCCAGTGGAAAGAAGGTGACATTAAAGAAGGATGTACTTTTCTCTGAAGGGAGGAGAGAACTTACACTTTGCTTATGACCTTGTCTAAATACTGATGGCGTTTATGGACTCAAAAAGCTTCCATAGCTTTGGCAGCTCATAACAAGAGCCTTGGGTGATCACTGACATCATAAATAACAGTGTTAATTATTAAATTAACAACAGAAGTCACTGTGCACTTATGCCCCATGTAGGACCTCTGTCCTTAACAAGTTGTACTATGAGAATTAACTGCAAAATTTGTTCTCAAATAGTACTTTATACATTGTGTGTGTATGTGTGGGTGCAAACTGTTGAAATATTTACTTAGTATAGAGTTGTCCTTCTGTATATAAAGTTAAATAAAATGAATATTAATGAAGAATGGGATGGGAAAGGGTGTAGGAGGGGGGACAGGAGAAGGAGTGGGAGGGTGGGTATGGGGGGAAGAACCACTATATTCCTAAAGTTGTACTTATGAAATTTGCATTCATTGATAAAAGTTTTTTTAAAAAGCTAAAAATAAATATCAAAAGAAAAAGAAATATTAACAGTTCTTTATGGTGAAAACATGCAAATTTTTTTTTCAAAGAAAGTACATCATTCTTATCAAAATCAATCTGTAGTGGAATACAAGAACATTTTACTAGCATCTAACTATAACTTAGTATTGTTTAAATAAGCTTTCCCCAACCCTAACTCCCCACTACAATCCTTATACTTTGTAACTATTATTATACTCTTACCTTCTATGTGAGATCAACTTTTTTAAGATTAAAAATGGCCACATATCCACTGGCATTTTCCCCTCTGCTGCATACACAGACACACAGACATTGTCCTTGAATCTGAACTGGCCATGGCACTGAACTACTACACTGAGCAGCAGAAATTATGGGGAATAATGCTAATTTTGCTCCTAGGCCTTAGGCCACCTTCCTTTCCCTTTGGAATGCTATTTCTCTGAAGAAATCCAACTATTGTGAAATCATCATGTTCAACAGACCATGTGTGGCATTTGCTCAGTAGTTCTCGGTGACCCCAGCCTCACAGACAGCTCCTAAGACATCATCTGATCCAAGCAGCAAGAAGCACTCTTGGACATTCGATGAGCAATTGTGCATATGTAGCTAAACACCACCAGAGTTTCTAAAGTCCCAAGAATACGGTGGCAACTACATATACTATGACCAACTTGCTACTATATGTTAATCCATCTCAGAGAAAATGCCAATACTTTCCTCATGAGGAAATGCCTACTGGAGGAACAGGTCAAAAAATAATTGTGTATGTTATATAGATAGGGACAGAGACAGATAAAGTGCTCTGAAAATATGGGTCTACTAGGGTAAAATGTTAATAGTGTGTAATTCTGGGCGATTTGTACTATTTTAATTTTTTTTTGGTGTGTCTGCCATTTTTATGTTGTTTCCAAAGGAAAAAATGTTTAAAAATTTATAAATATGTAAAATTTATAAAACAACAAATTCATAACTCCTGCACTGGCCCAAGTCCAAGATTGTATCCAGCAGTAGTTTAGCATCTGGTGACAGCAACTTTGACCTTCACTCCATTGGATGACCTCTGCTACTTCGTGGGACACAGAAATAAAGTTCTAGTGTTGTAATTTAGCATTGTTCTTATAGTACTTTTATTTAAAACAAAAAATAATGTTTGAAAGGAAGAATATCTAAGGGAAAGAGAGAGGGGGAAGAAGAAAACGAAATTTTTCATCAACTGCTGTACTCCCCAAATGGCAGCAGCCAGGGCTAGGCCAGGCCAAAGCCAGGAGCCTGGAACTCCATTTGGGTCACCCACATGAGTGGCAGCAGCCCAAGCACTTTGGCCATTGACCACTGTCTTCCCAGGGGCATGAGCTGGAAGTTGGGTGGGAAGCACATCAGCCAGTGTTCCAGCTGGCACTCTGATATGGGATGCCAGCATTGTAAGGGATGGCTTAATCTGCCACACCACAACACTGATCCTATAATGCTTTGAATAGTTGTTTGGTTACCTGAGCCCTGACATGAAATAATTATTAAATAAACGTTTTTGTTTTACCCCTGTGTATGTGTGTGTGTGTGTGTGTGATTGACAGAAATTATTTGCTTTCTAGGATCAATTGTTACATCTGTGTGAACATTTTTCAGTGTAGTGTTTCTCAAAGGATGAATGATTAGAAATCTGCATCAAAGTAAGATGGATGCTTAATTCCCTGGACAAAAGTATAGATTCTGGAACAACACCGCTTGGATTCAAATCCCAGCACTGCTCTTTGGTAAGCAGCTCTGCTTCCACTGTTCACCTGTAAAATCTGTATACAAAAATGTGGATTTCAGTGACATCAAGTAAGTTGATGTCAAATGCTTACTAGTCTCTGGCATACATAAAATACTACATGAAAAGTTTCAATTGACTAGGCTGGAGGAAGGGGTTTGATACAATGCAGATTTTTCCATCTGAGACAAGGCTGCATGAATCAGAATCTTTTGGAACCCACAGCATTTTAACAAGGTCTCCAGATAATTCCTAATGACATTAAAGTTTGAAAGCCACTGCTTTAGTTATAAGAAGCCCTAATGAACTGATTCCACAGGGACACTTAATGTAGTAAAATCCAACTTTACTTTGTGTGTCATTCCCTTAGGTCTGCAAAATCCCCAAATCCTTATGGGATATTTGTTCCCAAATCAAATTAGGTAGATGAATAAAGTGCTTCTGTAATGATTAGCATCTTAAATACTGGTTCTGAGTATGCAGATTTCCTTGACTTGTTTTATCTAGGTGGCTTCTCTTCCTTGATCATTTTCCCGAAGATAACTATCCTTGACTTTGCTTACTTGAGGACTGGGTATAAATGGGTCCACAGGGAGTTTGGGTTACAATTTTTCTCACTAAATGCTCAGTGTAGTCTCTGTAGGCACAGGAGAAAGGCTTTAATAGAAAAATACAGTGTAAAGGTTTAGGAGGAAATACCAATTAAACATGACACTGTGTGTGTGTGTTTGTGTGGGTGTGTGTGTGTTTACTCACAAGGGAATTAAGTTACTGCATAACAGTTGCTACTTTCCATAATATTAACATCAGAGTCAACTTCTATAAACTGGATGCCAGTATGTGCATAACAATCAGATAATAATCTTTCATGATCAAGGTGACAATGCCCATAGAGGCCAAGGCACTAGCTTCAGTGGCTATGTGAGTAAACAGGAGGCATAAGACCCAGGCTGCCAGCTTGCTATTGTCCCTTGCTATTGTGACCCTAGGGTGTCAAAGGAGCATGCGATACACACTCATTTTTTTTAACAGAATTCACTTTTTTAATAGATGAAGTTATTTTCAGAGATTATAGGTATGGCAATAATAATCAAGAAAATACTTTAACCATTGAACTGGAATAGTAATAATAATGTGACATGGGCTGAATTATGTTCTCCTAATGCCAAGTATCTCAGAATGGGACTCTATTTGGTGAAAGGGTCTTTATAAAAATAATTCAGATAAAAGAAGGTTATTAGAATAGGTTCTAATGAAGAGTGGTGTTCTTCTACAAAGAGGAGATTCAGACACATATTTGCACAGATGATATCACTTGGTGGTGGGTAAGGAGATGACCTAAGAGAGGCGTAAGAAGAATCCGACCCTGGGTCCTGTACTGTGCTGCAGTGGGTTAAAGCCTCATCCTGCAGTGCCAGCATCGCATATGGGTGCCAGTTTGAATTCTGGCTGCTCCACTTCCAATCCAGCTCCCTGCTAATGCACCTGGGAAAGCAATGGAAGATGGCCCAAGTCCTTGGGCCCCTGCACCCACATGGGAGATCCAGAAGAAGCTCCTGGCTCTTGGCTTCAGAAGGAACCAGTGGATGGGAGACTTTCTCTCTCTCTCTCTCTCTCTCTCTCTCCCTTTATCTGGAACTCTTTCATATCAATAAATCTTTAAAAAAAAAGAATCTTCAATGTTAAAAAAAAGAATCCAACCCTGTGAGTAACTTGCTCTTGGATTTCCAGTCTACAGAACTATGAGAAAATAATATTTTTTGGTTGTGCCACATAATCTGTGGAACTTTATTATGGCAGACCTAGCAAAATAATATAATAATAAAATAGCAACAATGTGTACAATAATAATAAATGATGTCACTTTAAATGTTACTAAAGGTTTAGAAGATCTCATCAAACTCAATACATGAGTACTTACTCTGAGAGAGGTATTTTGGTATTGTCAAGTGCCATTATAACAGTACAGAAACTAGAGCCCAGAGTAGTTCAATAATTGGCATGAAATCCCATTGTTAACAATGCTGAAGACAGAAATTCAATCCATATCTTATTTTTTTTAAAGGTTGCCTTGGGTGGTCACTGACATCATACATAAGTGTGTTTATTGTTAAATTAACAACAGGAGTCACTAGGTACTAACTCACCATTCAGGACCTCTGTCCTCGATGAGTTGTATTATGAGAGTTAAATGTAAAACTGGTTCTCAAACAATTTATATGTGTGTGCGTGTGTGTGCAAATTGTTGAAATCTTTACTTAGTATAGAGTTGGTCATCTGTGTACAAAATTAATCGAAAATGAATCTTAATGGAGAATGGTACTGCCAAGGCGAGAGGGAGTAGGATAGGGGAGGGAATATTGGTGGGAAGGCAGGTATGGTGGGAAGAATAACTATATTCCTAAAGTTGTACTTATGGAATTTGCATTTCTTAAAAAAAATAAAAAAGAGAAGGGGCCGGCACTGTGGTGTAACGGGTAAAGCCACCGCCTGCAGTGCCAGCATCCCATATGGGTGCTGGTTCAAATTCCGGCTGCTCCACTTCTAATCCAGCTCTCTGTTATGTATGGCCTGGGGAAGCAGTGGAAGAAGGCCCAAGTCCTTCAGCCCCTTCACCCACATGGGAGACCTGGAGGAAGCTCCTGGCTCCTGGCTTCAGATTATCTTAGCTCCAGCTATCAAGGCCAGTTGGGGAGTGAACCAGTGGATGGAAAACCTCCCCTTCTCTCTGCCTCTCTTCTTTCTCTGTGTAATACTGACTTTCAAACAAATAAATAAATATTTAAAAAGAGAAAATATTAAAATAAAAAGAAAAATTTATAAAGGTTATTTATTTGAAAGTCAGAGTTACAGAGAGGCAGACATAGAGAGAGAGTCTTCCATCTGCTGTTTCCCTCCCCACATGGCTGCAATGGCTGGAGCTGGGCTGATCTGTAGCCAGGAACCAGGAGCTTCTTACAGTTCTCCCACATAGGCACAGGGGCCCAAGTGTTTGCACTATCTTCTACTACTTTCCCAGGCCGCAGCAGAGAGCTGGATCAGAAGTGGAATAGCCAAGTATAGAACCAGGGTCTATATGGGATGCCAGCACTGCAGGGGGGCGGCTTTACCAGCTATGCCACAGAGGCAGCCCCAAACCATATCTTCTTAGTGAAAGGATCATGATATTTTCATAACTCCACCTGGCTTTCTTTTTTTTTTTGTTAAAGATTTATTTATGTATTTGAAAAGTATAGTTACAGAGAGGCAGAGACAGAGGGAGAGAGAGAGGCTTTCCATCTGCTGGTTCACTCCCCAGATAACCGCAACAGCCAAAGCTGTGCTGATCTGAAGCCAGGAGCCACGAGCTTCTTCTGGGTCCCCCATGCAGGTGCAGGGACCCAAGGATTTGAGCTATCCTTTACCACTTTCCCAGTCCATAGCAGAGAGTGGGATCAGAAGTGGAGCAGCAGGGACTTGAACCGGTGTCCATATGGGAGGCCGGCACTGCAGGCGGCGGCTTTATCTACTACCCCACAGCACCAGCGCCCCAGCAGGCTTTCCTAAGCTTCCTTCCCCAGAAAACTTGGCCACATGGAACATTAATTAGAAGCAGTGTCTGCCTCTAGACTGGCTACTGCTAATCCTGAGTGCCAGCAAACAGCTGGAACATCTTGGAAGCAACGTCTGATGGGCGGGGGCACGCCTCTGCCTTGATAATATCCACTTTGGAGCATAGGAAGCATTAGCAACCATTCTAAGAACTGTCTTTGTCCATCATGAAACACACTTGTTCCTTCAATATTCTCTTAATTGGTTAATTGTCTGGAAGGGTAGCATTGACTGACTATTTCTCTTTGACTTCCAATGATCTTCCCTCTTCTTCAGCATGAGAAGGGTTAGGCACCAAAATGCTAGTCATTCCTACATTTCTTAATGCTTGGACGGTGTCTCTCTTGGATTAAAGAAAGAGGTTGTGATGGATTACTCTAAATTCTAATTCATTTTCAGAAACTGTGCATCTTTCACTGTTGAAGTGATAAATCCTTAAGTCCTCTCTCTCTCTCTCTCTCTCTCTCTCTCTCTCTCTCTCTCTCTCTGCGTGTGTGTGTATGTGTGTGTAGGGGTAAAGGACCCATGTGTAGGAGGGACTATTATCATTTTGTGCATGGCTCTCAGCAAATGTGCATTGTCCTTGATCTATTACAAGGTGATACAGACATAAGCCACTCTGAAATGCTAATCAGTTTGTTCTCTCCTAGAAGGTATCTTTCTCCCTTTTGCTTCCAATCATCCAACCTGTACATTAATACTTGCTTCTGACTCAGTCTCCCTGGCATTTTACTGAAAATTCTGACTGGATTCTCTGCATTCCTGCATTCATTTTCAAGAATGGTCACTGACGCTGTGGTGCAGCAGGTTAAGCCACTGTGTGCAGCGCCAGCACTCCATATGGCACTGGTTGGAGTCCCTGTGGCTCCACTTCTGATCTTGCCCCCTGATAATGCACCTGGGAAAGCAGCAGAAGATGGCCCAGTGCTTGAGTCCCTGCCACCCAAGTGGGAGACCTTGAAGAAGCTCCTGGCTCCTGGCTTAGACTTAGCCCAGCCCTGGCTATTGTGGCCATTTAGGAAGTGAAACAGCAGATGATAACTCTCTCTCTGTCTCTCTCTCTGTTTCTCTCTGAGTATCTCTTCCCCTCTCTCTGTAATTCTGACTTTCAAATAAATATATAAATAAATAAATCTTTAAAAAATGATAGAGGTGTTCAACTTAATGTCATAATGCTATTGTGCCTTATAAAAATCAATGTTCATGACATGTTCTACCAACTTTGAGTATATACTTTCAATCAGGAAACTGAAAGTCATCTCTTTCTACATATTTGTTAAGGCTTTGCTTAAAATTTTGCAGACCTCATTTGGCAATTTATCAGGCACTGCTCTATGCCACTAAAACAAATGCTGTCTGAAAATATTGTCTTGGCTGGCGCCGCGGCTCACTAGGCTAATCCTCCGTCTGCGGTGCTGGCACCCCAGGTTCTAGTCCCATATGGGCGCCGGGTTCTAGTCCCGGTTGCTCCTCTTCTAGTCCAGCTCTCTGCTGTGGCCTGGGAGGGCAGTGGAGGATGGCCCAAGTGCTTGGGCCCTATACTCGCATGGGAGACCAGGAGGAAGCACCTGGCTCCTGGCTTCGGATCGGCACAGAGCACTGGCCATAGCAACCATTTGGGGGTGAACCAACAGAAGGAAGACCTTTCTCTCTGTCCCTCTCTCTCACTAACTCTGCCTGTCAAAAAAAAAAAAAAAGGAAAGAAAATATTGTCTTGTTCTTTCATCATTGTTGAAATCTCCACACATTTTTAATCTTTCCTCGACAATCACATTGCAGCATGCTTGAAGATATTTATGTACATATTAAGAATAAGGTGGTAAAGATGAATTGCTTTATCTTTCTATGGGAGAGTAGCAAATTGCCACAAACTTGGTGACCCAAACAAAGCACATTTGTTATCTCAAAGTTTGGTAGGTCAGAAATCTAACATGGGTTTCACTGGTTTAAAATTGATGTGTCAGTGGGGCAGGTGTTCTACAGGCTCTAGGCAAGAATCCCTCTCCTTGCTTATGCAGATTGTTGGCTGAAGTTTGCTTTCTGGCTGTCAGCTGGGGAATTCTCCAGCTTCTAGAGGCTGCCGGCTGGCATTCTCTGGCTCATGCCTCCATCCCTACATTGTTGTCATGTGTCTTACAGTGGCTTTTCGTGCTTCCTGCTCTGCTTTCAGGGCTTGTACAGTTCGCAAGTTCTGGGGTTTAAGATGCAAGCATCTGGGAAGATGATTATTCTGCCTACCACAACCACGCAAGGAGGGTACTTGCAAGGCTCAGGGCCTGTTCTGGTGAGGTCTAAAATTCTGCTTCAGGCAGTTCTGAGCGCAGATTGTATTCAGCCAAAGAGCTGGCATTCTTTGAGGAAGTGGCAAGCTCCTAGCTACTGTTGGCATGAGGAAAAGCTATACTTGATCCTTAGGAACAAGGACCTGAACTTAAAGGAGCCCCCTGCTGCTCACTTGACACTAATGATGGTGCCTGTGAAATGTTTCCAGAGGAAGCCATCTCCTCACACTTGAAACCTTTTCAAGTTAAAATTCCAAGTGGCATCAAACATGCATTTCCCTATGATGATGTTTAAAGACACATTTTATCCAATAAATCAAAACTTAATATAGTAAAGGGAGAGTAAGATTTTTTCATCCAATTTATTTTATTTCCCTAAATCTGATCATGAAGAGTTTGATGCCTGAGGTGATGCTTGTTTCCCTGTACTTGGTCCTGGCTAGCTAGTCCCTTCTCCTAGTATCAAAACATATCTTTTAAAAAGAGCAATTTTTTTTCTAGTGTGAATGAAAAAGAAAGCAACAACAGAAGCATTCTTTTGGATGCATTATCAATTACAGGAAGATAAATTTGAAGGTGCACTAAAAGAAAACTGATGGGAAAAGATGATTTTAGTAAAATCAAAATGCTAGTGGTTCCTAAATTTCTGAACAGACTGTGTCTCTCTTGGAACCCAAGTACTTGGGCTATCATCTACTGTCTCCCAGGCACACTAGCTGGAAGCTTGACCAGAAACAGTTGCTAGAACTCAGACTCAGCACTCCAATATGGAATGCAGGCACCTGAATTGGTGGTACTCCGATGCACCACCATGCTCACCTCTGGAGATAATTTGAAGTATATATGAAAATGTGTATAGGTTATATGTAAATATTATACCATTTTGTATGAGTCTTGAACATCTGTGGATCTAAGTATCGTTGGAGAATCCTGAAATCAAACCCCCATGGACACCAAGGCCAGCTATATTTTATAGAGACTACTTTATGAGAGTCTCTGGGACTGTGTCCACGTATCTTCAAGCAGCCAGTGCTGGCCACAAAATGGGTTTAGCACAGCAGGTTATTGAGCTGCCGTTGATAATCTTGTTGCCAAGAATTGAGATTAAGCAGTCGGTGCATGAGGTCCCTGGCAGTCATTTCAATCTAAGCACTAAAATGGCTAAGGTACATTTATCCAACAAATGTTTCCTGGCCACTGGCATATTCAGGCCCTGATCCAGGTTTTGGGAGCAATATTAGGTGGTCCCCACCATCAACAAGTTGGCAACTTTGTGGAGGGCCAGGCAATTCAGGTAGTTATACAGCACATGGAGATAGGTGCTAAGTTAGAGGTAGCGCAGCAACAGAACCACAGCAGAGATCCAAACAGCTTGTTTAAGAAAGCATTCCTGGACAAAACGACCATTTAATTAAGTGTTGAAGAATAAATGAGAGGCAGCCAGAAAATAAAGACAGGGAAGGCTTTTGAATCAGAGGCAATGGGGCAGGAAATGTTGGAAGGACTAAAGCTGGAGAATAAGAGAGAACATAATATGAAAAGCAAGAAACTTATGTAGAAAACAAATAGTCATATTCATGTCCCATATGGATTAAATGTGAGTAAAATGTAGGGAATAATAAGGAGCTCAAATTGGTGGGAAAGGACCAGTGAACAGGATGAACAGTGAATAGTTCAGAAAAGAGGTGTTACTGTGCTGAGAGAAGGAGAGAGTTAATTCACAGCAAGACTGAGGAGGCAGAACAGGAGTGGAGTAGAGACAGGGGACAGGAGCACACTGGTGAAGGGGAAAGAACAATGAAATGTAACCCCTAGGTCCCCAGATTATGTGTATGAGTGGATGACTGGTGATTGAATTAATTTACAATAGCCCAAGAAAATTATTGTACTTGACACGGGCTGTGGTTAGAAAGGGCATCATTTGAGTTAACCTTCAGTGGTTATAGATAGAGAGACCCAGGTGAGCTCAAGTAAAGGGAGGGATAATTATAAGGTAAAAGACAGTAAGAAGCTGACAGTCACATTAGAATTTCAGGGATTTAAAAATCACAGGAAGCCTGGGCTTCATGCAGGATGTTCGTCTGCAGAGTTTGCCTTTCTATAGTAGGAATGCATGGTCCTTCCCGCGATATCCCTGTCCACTAACACAGTAGCACCACATTCTGATTGCTGTATCTCCTGTTTACCACTACAGTAGTCCTTGCTTATGCGTAGTTTTGCTTTCTCCATTTTCACTTAACTGCAGTGAATCAAGGTCCACAAACATTAAAGGGAAACTTTCAGAAATGAACAATTCATGATTTTTAATCATATGTCATTCTGAATAGTGTGATGAAATCTTAATACTATTCTGCTTCATCCCATCAGGGGTAAATCATCATTTTATGTAGGGTATCCACACTGTATACACCACCCTCCCATTAGTCACTTGGATAAATCATGACAGCATATCAGCGCTTGTATAAAGGGTTCAGTACTGTCAGCGATTCCAGCAATCCCCTGAGAGCCTTGGGTCATATCTCCCTGTAATAAGGGGATGTGGTGGAATGAGAAGGTCATGCCAAGATGGCCACTGGCAACAGAAACTGCCTGGCAACAGGCTGTGATTGGATGGTTTCAGAAACCACATGACAACAGAGCCTGACTGACAACAGGCTGTGATTGGATGGCTTCAGAAACTGCCTGGCAACGGGTGTGATTGGTTAGGGCATAGACTACCCCTTGATCAGATTGGCTGCCTTGGCTATATAAGCTGCTGTAGCAACTGAAATAAACGAGTCTGCAGGCTTCTTGCCTCTGGTCTGCTTTCACCCGACTGCCGGGGTCTGTGTGGTGACTCCACGCCTCTTGCCCCCACCATGCTCCTCCTCTCAGAACAAAGCCACTTCAACAAGGGGAGACCATTGTAATGGGTTATCTCAGTCTCTATCCTGGGTATCATTTCAGCCCAATATCAGTCCTGCTTCCTAGTGAATCTGACTGGAAAATTCTAATTAAAATTCCTCCAAAGGACTACAAGATTGATGTTGACCCTTCAAAAGGACTCTAACACAGCATTTAGACACAACTGAAGCAATAAACAGTAAACATTCAACATGCAGATGGCATAGGTGGGCTCTAAGGCAACCTCTTCTTTCCTGCAAATGGCAACATGAAGTACTTAGGACTAACACAAGTCATTAATTTTCAGTAAGACCAAGCATTTATCTCAAAACCGTTCAAAGTTTGTTTTAAAACAAACAAACAGGGAGCTGTCGCTGTAACAGAACAGGTAAAGTGCCCACCTGCGGCCCAAGCATCCCATATAAACACTAGTTCAAGTCCTAGATGCACCACTTATGATCCAGCTCTCTGCTAATGTGTCTTGGAAAGCATCAGAAGATGGCCCAAGTACGGATCTTGCACCTACTTGGGAGACCTGGCTCCTGGTTCTGGATTGTCATAGCTCCTGGCTGTTGGGCCATATGGGGAATGAACCAGCAAATGGAAGATATCTCTCTGTCTCTCTGTTTCTCTCTCTCTCTCTCTCTCTCTCTCTCTCTCTCCCTCTCTGTAAATCCACCTTCCAAATAAACAAATAAATAAATATTAAAAAACAAAGGAATAGGCCGGAGCCATGGCTTAACAGGCTAATCCTCCGCCTTGTGGTGCCGGCACACCAGGTTCTAGTCCCGGTTGGGGCGCCGGATTCTATCCCGGTTGCCCCTCTTCCAGGCCAGCTCTCTGCTATGGCCCGGGAAGGCAGTGGAGGATGGCCCAAGTGCTTGGGCCCTGCACCCGCATGGGAGACCAGGAAAAAGCACCTGGCTCCTGGCTTCGGATCAGCGAGATGTGCCAGCCACAGCGGCCATTGGAGGGTGAACCAGCGGCAAAAAGGAAGACCTTTCTCTCTGTCTCTCTCTCACTATCCACTCTGCCTGTCAAAAAAATAAATAAATAAATAAATAAAAAACAAAGGAATAAAGAAACAAACAGGGGCCAGCATTGTAGTGCAGTGGCTAAGCCTCAGCTTACAATGCTGGTAACCCATATTGGAGCTCCGGTTCCAGTCCTGGCTGCTCTGCTTCCCATCTAGTCCCCTACTAGTGTGCTTGGGGAAGCAGAGGAGGATGGCCTAAATCCTTGGAATCCTGATACCCATGTTGGAGACCTGGATGGAGTTCCAGGTTCCTGTCTTCAACTTGGCCCAGCCCTGGCTATTGTGGCTAATTGGAGAGTGGACAAGAGGATGGAATATATCTTTCTCTCTCACACACACTCTCTCTATCTCTCTCTCTCTCTCCCAGCCCTTCTCTCTCTTGCTCTGCCTTTAAAATAAATAAATTTTCAGAAAATGAAACAAATAAGAATGATAATGCTAAACTTTGTGCTCATCAATAATCATATTTTTAGAGACTGTCAATAACCACAATTCTAAATTTCCAGGTCCCTAGAGAATAGTCCTCCCTAGATTGTCAGGTAATTTCAAAGTGATGAGTCTGTGTGATTACTCATATTTAGCTCATGTGACCTTGATTCAGTCCCATGTACACTTTAAGAGCCTTCAAGCTATCATTCCACTCATTCATAGAGAAGCAGACGCGAATAAACATGTACCTATGCATGCACATAGCATGTCTACATGTTTATATACATACTGCATTCTCTGCAAAGTGTGGGTATCCTGGAATCAATCCCTCAATGATATAGAGGGATAACTGTATATGTGTGTATGCATATGCACACGTGTGAGTATCTGTATATTTTTTCCTCCATTCGTTACACTATCAATCTGGCAAATCAAGTTCAAAAACTTTGCAGGGCCTAACTATTTTTTTTAGGGCATAACTATTTTTTTAGGGCATAACTATTTTTACTGACAATTCTAAACTAAGGAACTATGTTAGTACAGAGGATGCATCTGAAGAATAAAAGGCATGCAATTAGAAAATGTAGCTAATTAAGAGATATATAACATCTCGCACCTGGATTTTCCCCAGCATACTTATGCAAAAGAAATGTGGCTGTTTAAGTTATGGTAAGTCTTTAGCATGCTCATAAAAATGCATTTATTGTTAAAGAATTTTTTATCTTGATAAAATTTAGGCATTTCCATAGCAACCCAGGTGTACTGTTATATGCTTTGATCTGTAAATATGTCAAGCTTTTTAAAGAGCACAATATATAATATTGTAATTAGTCTGCTTAAGTTTGTTCAGACAATAGCTGAGAAATATACTTAGTATTTAAATTGGTGATATGATTGTCCAACAAAAAAGGAGTTGTTTAACAATTTAGTTTGGAAAGCTGAAATGGTTTACTTTATATCCCATCTGAGAGTTGTCAATTTTAATTTTAAAACACACATACACACAAACACACATGGATATTGGAGAAAAATCTACAAAAATTGCTTTGGGAGTTATTTTTGATTTTTTAGATTATGTGTGATTTTTGTTTCTCTTCTAAAATTTTCCACATTTTAATACTTTCCATAATGAGAATATATTTTCTAAAATCAGAAAGGACAACAAATAACTGTAAAAATTGTTTTGAAATAAAAGACCAAATTCACTTGGGCAGGGTCCTTGTAATAAGGGAGAGTGAAGTAACCTAGTGTCAATGCCCATCTTCTGCACACTGCTGAATAGGGATTCTCCTAACCTACCTGTCCTCATTAAAGATATCTGATTAAAGATGTTAGTGACAATCAAAGTGATAAATGACTGGCTGCTCTGATGGTTTTGCATTGTATTGAATTGTACTTAATATCTCCAAGGAGCTAATTATTTGGCTTCCTTAGTGAGTCCATTGAGAAAACTAAGCTAACTAAGCTGAGAGAATGTGACACGGGAACTGGGCCTGGATTCTTCAAACACTAACTAGGTGTGTGAGTGCCTAAGGCAAGTGGCTGCCTCTGCTTCTCCACATCCTGATTCGCCCTGTGACTGAAGTCCATCAACTTCCTTCTCCGAGCTGCAGTGGAGGGGTTCTGTGCATTAACACATGCCACCTGAAATCCTTTAATCCATGCAAAGAATGCTACCAGGGAGTATGTGAGAAAGAGATATCTTGAATGCCACTTTTGTCTCATTTTTATATTATTTAAATTTACATAGTCCCAGTCATAGAGAATTACAGCACTAATTTCTGTAGTTTTGCCAATAAGTATACTTAAGAGAAAAGCAATTTTAAATCCTACGTTTAATAGAAGAAATTTATTCTGGAGCCTCTTTCTCCTTTAATTGACAGTTTCATATTGAGAGGTTAGAATAACTACAACGCACAACAATAACTAAGAACTAGTATGTGGCATTGAATTGAAGCTCACAGAGAAAGATGGCAAATGGAGATGGAGTAATTTCTTTACTCAGTATTTTGGCTGCATAATTAGTTTCTGAAGTTCTCCTGAATCATGGGGACACAGAGAGACAGTGGGGTGCAGGCTCCTGGTGTGATTGAAGGATAAACTGCTTCAAACACCAAAATGCTTGGAGGACTCAATCACACAATTTACTTTAGATGAAATCAATGGAAAATATAGAGCCCCCCCCCCTCCCCTGACCTCAACCGGACTGTGCACTCAGCCTTCTGCCTCTGCTGAGCTGCCCGCCTGGACTGGCCAGGTGTAATCTCTCCACTCTACCATGTAACCTTGTTCCTTCCTCCCCCCCTCCCCAGTCTGAGCGAATGGGCACTCTCTCAGTCTCGGGCTCTGTCTGGAGAGGTGCTCATCCATCCTTACGGATGTCCCTTCCCTAATAAACCTTGCTATTTTACCTCCCACTACTCTGTCTCACACCTGAATTCTTTCTTGCACGAAGACAAGAACCCTGCAATTTCTCCGGTAACATTCTTACTATGCTGAGTCCATGTGATAATCTTAAGGCTTTCCACTGATTTTGCTTCCACAGACATAGACTCATAACTTCATATTTTGCTCAGCATTGATCAACCAACCTATGATGAATGGTCCTTGTATCAAATAAGAAATCAACAGTCACAGGAGACAAGACTTTTCCAGGTGTCTTAATTTCCCTGTGAGAATAGACTCCTCAGAAAGTAACATTTCCATGCCAAGAGAAATTCAGGAAATAGAATTTCTTCTTTAGATGATCTTTTATTTTCTATCTCAAAGATCACTGCAAGGTAATTTTGATTGCAATGAGTATAATTTAACAAAATTTGGTAATAAGATGTATTTTCTGATGATCTTATTTTTAAGTTACTCAGTTTTAAATAATTAGCACTCATAAATGGTGGGTTACTGTTCTATTTCAAACTAGTTTTACTTCATATTTGTAATAAAACTAATCAATGAAATTTCTATATAGGATCTTTTTTTTTTTTTTTTTTGACAGGCAGAGTGGGCACTGAGAGAGAGAGAGAGACAGAGAGAAAGGTCTTCCTTTGCCATTGGTTCACCCTCCAATGGCCACCGCGGCCAGTGCGCCGCAGCCGGCACACCACGCTGATCCGAAGGCAGGAGCCAGGTGCTTCTCCTGGTCTCCCATGCGGGTGCAGGGCCCAAGCACTTGGGCCATCCTCCACTGCACTCCTGGGCCATAGCAGAGAGCTGGCCTGGAAGAGGGGCAACCGGGACAGAATCCGGAGCCCCGACTGGGACTAGAACCTGGTGTGCCGGCGCCGCTAGGCGGAGGATTAGCCTGTTGAGCCAAGGAGCCGGCCTGTATATAGGATCTTAATTGTGAACCAATGTCAATTAGCCCATTAGATTCTCCATGGTTTCTTTTTCTTTTCTTTTTTTTTTTTTTTAAGATTCATTTTATGATTTGAAAGGCAGAATTTCACAATGAGGCAGGCAGACAAAGAGAGACATATATCTTCCAATCTCTCTTTCACTCCCCAGATGGCCTCAACAGCCCAGGCTGTGCCAAGCCAAAGCCAGGAGCCTGGAACTCTATCTGGGTTTCCCAAATGGGTGGCAGTGGCCCAAGGACTGTGGCCATCTTCTGGTGCTTTCGGTGCATTACCTGGGAGGTGGTTAGTAAGTGGAGCAGCCAGGACTTCAATCAGTGCTCATACTCCATGCCAGTGTCCCAGGCACTGGCTTAACTTGCAGCACAACAACAATGGCTCTTTTCTGTGATTTCCCACTCAGGTTACTCCACAGTGCCCCCGAGTGGTGAGAAGATGTTAATGCCGTGAGTGCAACACTGGTTCGTGCCAGATCTATTTAACTTAAGTAAAATTCATCAAGTGAAATTGTTCTTCCCCAATGGTTATTTCTTATTGGATTCTGTAACTCTTGATCCTAAAGGACCAAAAATATCCCTCAATCATGTAGATAGTATCTAAGTATATTTTGAAGTAAACCAGCGCAACTTCTTGTTACTGAATTCTGCATCAATTCCTTTCCCCTTACCAACTATAATGAATATTTGATATATCAAGTGAAGTATAATTAATTTTCCAAACCATTGACACTCAGGAATTGTAATTATTTAATAAATGAACTGCAGCATACTTTTGCCCTTTTAATTAAAATCAGGTACCTTCTTTACCTAATGTATTAACTGACACACTTTTGTCTTTTTAAATGCTTTGGATACAGTATTATATGTCTTCAAATTTTCAAAATCAGCTCATATCATACAGCAAATGGATTCCCGATTTTGAATTGAAGCTCTGAAAATAGGCTGTCTGGGGTTAAAGCTTGGTTGAAGTAATTATTGTCTATAGGCAATAAAGTACTTTCATTCTCTGTAACTTTTTTTTTTCTTTTTTATTAGTTAGCTAACTGGTTAGTGAATGTACATATTTCATGCAATTGCAAAATGTAAGTGGAATGGTGCAAAACTGAGACTTAGGATATTGACTGTATATATCTAACATCTGGGAAAGGAAAGGCCTTTTTAATGGCACAGAGAGTAGAAAGAAATTAAGGAAGACTATAATGTATACATCTAAAAATATTGATGCCAAGGAAAGATAATTACAAAGTAAGAAGAGACTACAACATAGAGCCCAAAAGGAGTAAATGGGGTTTCCCTCTAATTAACAGGACCAGTGCAGGTTCAGTTTATTTTGGCAATGCTCACTTGAGGTCATTAAAATTTACTTAAATAGTTTTTAGGAGGGGCCGGAGTTGTGGCACAGCGAGTAAAGCCACTGCCTGCAGTGCCTACATCCCATCTGGGTGCCAGTTCAAATCCTGACTACTCCACTTCCAATCTGCTCTCTGCTATGGCCTGGGAAAGCAGTAGAAGATGGTCCAAATCCTTGGGCCCCTGCACCCACATGGGAGAGTGGAAAGAAGCTTCTGGCTCCTAGCTCTGGATCGGCGCAGCTCTGGCTGTTGAGGCCATCTGGGTAATGAACCAGTGGATGGAAGAAGTCTCTGTAATTCTTACTTTCAAATAAATAAATAAGTCTTTAAAAAAAAAAGAAAGCAGAATGTAATGCATTGATTTACAGACTAGCCTTAGTGGAGCATCAGTGGAGAAAACACAAATGGATTAGTTCCCTGGGAATAAACAAAAACAAGGACTATGAGGACACAACACAGGATCCCCAAAAAGTGATGTGTCATATTTTGAAGTTGTTTAAAGATGAATAATCATAACTCTAAAGACTTTTGAGTATGCAAATGACATTATTAAAATGAGACTTCTAGGTGCCTGCACTGTGGCTCATCGGTAAAGCCACTGCCTGTAGTGTAGGCATGCCATACGGGCACTGGTTCAAGCCCTGGCTACTCTTGCTTCTGAATCAGCTCTCTGCTATTGCCTGGGAAAGCAACAGAAGATGGCCCAAATCCTTGGGCCCCTGTACCCATGTGGGAGACCGGGAAGAAGCTCCTGGCTCCTGGCTTCAGATCGGCCAAGCTCTGGACATTGAGACCATTTGGGGAGTGATTCAGCGATAGAAGACTCTCACTCTCTCTCTCTTGCTCTCTGTCTCTGCCTCTTTATAACTCTGCCTTTCAAATAAATAAATAAATTTTTAAAAAAAAATGAGACTTCTGAAGCTTGCTCTATTAGGACCATGTTGGGAGGAAATGAGAGATTATAGTTGGGAATGTCAGTGTAAAAACACAATATAAGAAATTTTGCAAACGCACTGTTTTATGACTTATAAGAATAAAAAAATCCATCACAGATAAAATGTGTGTATGTATATTTTAGATATTCCAATTACCTGAGAACAATGATATATTCTATATAATTCTCAAAAAAGTTATACAACAATAAGAGCAAATTAAAACTGCAGAAACACTCCAATTTATGCATAATGAACAAACCCAAAATTAAAATGAAATTTCATATTACCTCCACAATGACTAACTACACAAATACACAAAATCAGTCCACACAATAGAACCCAAATGGCTTTTAGTTAAAAGGAAAGATATTCTACCACATTTGTAATTAGAGAAATGTGAATGAAAATACAGTGAAATACTGTTTTTTACCTACACCTTTGCAAAATTCTCAGGATGAAATTCCTCAGGATGAAATATTGCTAATGTGAATGTAAATGGACACAGCCTTTATAGGGGAGAACCTAGAAGCATTTTATTAAAGTGCATATGTATTTACTTTTGAACCAGGAAGTGAACATTTAATAAAGTTTTTAATGGTTTATCTTCCAAAACAATTTTTTCTTCTCTTTTATTTATTTATTTATTGACAGGCAGAGTGGATAATGAGAGAGAGAGACAGAGAGAAAGGTCTTCCTTTTGCTGTTGGTTAACCTCCAATGGCCACTGCAGCTGGCGCATCACGCTGATCCGACGCCAGGAGCCAGGTGCCTCTCCTGGTCTCCCATGCGGGTGCAGGGCCTAAGGACTTGGGCCATCCTCCACTGCCTTCCCGGGCCATAGCAGAGAGCTGGCCTGGAAGAGGGGCAACCGGGATAGAATCCGGCACCCCAACCGTGACTAGAACCCGGTGTGCTGGCACTGCAAGGCAGAGGATTAGCCTGTTAAGCCATGGCGCCGGCCAACAATTTTTTTCCATTAATGATTTGTTTGTAATTGCTAACAACTGGAAAAAGTCAAATGTCTATATAAAAGGAAAGTCGGTAAACTTGCATACCTTCCATAATAGAATCTTGTGCAGTTGTAAAAACATGGAAAATAAAGTGCTACGGAATAATATTCAAGATACATGGAAAAGGCAAAGTCAAAAGTGATACAAGGAGGAAAGAACAGTGGAAGTTTTGTATGTTTTTGTTAAGGTTGTTTTATTTGCATTTTCGTTATTATACACCTGGGATAAATTCAGATTACCTAAGTGATAGGAAAATGTAACTATACTGTTATAAAATGCCTTTTGTCCTTATAATAAAGTTTTTTTTAAAAAAAATGTTCAGGGGCAGGTGCTGTGGCGCAGCGGGTTAAAGCCCTGGCCTGAAGCACTGGCATCCCATATGGGCACCAGTTCTAGTCCCGGCTGCTCCTCTTCCAATCCAGCTCTCTGCTATGGAGTGGAGGATGGTCCAAGTCCTTGGGCCCCTGCATCCTCGTGAGAGACCCAGAAGAAGCTCCCGGCTCTTGGCTTAGGATTGGCACAGCTCTGGTCTTTGCAGCTACCTGGGGAGTGAACCAGCGGATGGAAGACCTCCTCTGTCTCTACCTCTCTCTGTAACTCTTTCAAATAAATAAGACAAATCTTTTTTAAAAAAAATGTGCAGAGTCTCATGTAAAAAGCAAGGGATTTGGGCCGGCACCGTGGCTTAACATGCTAATCCTCCGCCTTGCGGCGCCGGCACACCGGGTTCTAGTCCAGGTTGGGGCGCCGGATTCTATCCCTGTTGCCCCTCTTCCAGGCCAGCTCTCTGCTATGGCCCGGGAAGGCAGTGGAGGATGGCCCAAGTCCTTGGGCCCTGCACCCACATGGGAGACCAGGAGAAGCACCTGGCTCCTGGCTTCGGATCAGCGCTATGCGCCAGCCGCAGCGGCCATTGGAGGGTGAACCAATGGCAAAAGGAAGACCTTTCTCTCTGTCTCTCTCTCTCACTATCCACTCTGCCTGTAAAAAAAAAAAAAAAAAGAAAAAGCAAGGGATATAATATATATGTATCAGTGAGTTTATGGAAGGGGAACACCAGAAACTAAGGAGATGGGTTATCTGTAAGAGATATGCAAGACTGGAAGGAAGAAGAGAGGGCAGAAAAGGAACAGTGATGGTGAAAATTCCTTGAACATAAATTTTTGTATAAATTTCAACTTCAGAATCATGTTAAAGCTTCATGTGCACACAAAAATAAATCCATAGATCAAAAAAAAATCCATAAGTCTGTGAAAAATTGGACTTCAAATCAATAATCCAGGTATGTGTTAAGGAAAACTACCTGATTCAAGTAAACTTTGAAAGAATATTTTGACCTATAACCTCAGATTAAAGTTTAAAAGAGTATTTTGAGCTACAACCTCAGATTAAAGTTGAACTTTAATGAGTTGGTTAGTTTTTTCAGTGGCACAGCTTAGCAATTTAATGACTTTATACATATTCTAAAGTGGATCCACATTCCTTTCTGTTAAAGACTATACAATCATAGAAAGAGGGAGGATGAAATTTACTCCACAGAGTTAAACTAGAATTGGAATATTAATATGAATTAATTGACTTTAATATAGGTCTACAGACAGATACAGGAAAGTGTGTATAACTACATTTATGAAAATATGTGTATAAGTCCTTATATTAGAAATTAACAAACCTAAACCCCAATTTTTGGTTCCTAAATAACATTCATTACTAAAAAGTGAAATATGATTGATCTTGAATTGGAGCAGAAGATGTTCAAGTGCTTCCTTATAACTCAAGTTAATCAATGCCCAAGAAATAAAGGAAGAAAATTGCCATTTACAGAATAGCACAATAATAATTTTTAAGAAAAGCTAATGATGCTAAAACATTTGGAAACTTTTATCTAAAATGTGGATTTATATGATATCAAATTTTTCTCCTACTGAAAACTATTAATAACTACAAACAGTATAATCAAATGATCAAAATAACTATATCCATTAGAGGGACCTATAGGCATCATGAGACTCCTGATTTGCTGCACTTTGAAGAATATAACATCACTTCTATAGTGTGACTGTCAAAAGTACACAGCCAGAAGCTGATCATGAGAACACATCAGACAACACAGTTGGAGGAAAACCCATGAAATCATTGGCTAAGCCGCTTAACACTGTCAAGTCCATTAACGACTGAGAAATCCCACTGTATTCCAGCTGACAAATAGTCTTGACTCTTCTTTAAACAGAGGATGAACTAGAATAAAAATGCTGTTTAAATTGAGAGTTAAATTTGAAAAAAACAGAAAAAAGTTAATCTTTTTCGTGTGGGAAACACTGCTTCAAACTGACATTTTGCCATATGGTATAGTTTTCAAGATTTTCTCTTTTGAGTAAAACAATTGAAAACACTGTGCCAAGTGTGATAAGTGTTCAGACAATTGTTATGACTAAAAATCCATTTGATTTATAATGGCCTCAAAAATTCCAAGAATGGTAGACAGACTATTTTATATTTATATCCAACTCATTCAAAACTAATGAAATAACCTATGTATATATTAAAATAAAACTGTCCCTTATATATTAGTAAGAAATCTGTGTGTACACTAGCATAAATAACATGTTTCTATTCTTGTGAATATGTGTTTAATGTGGAAAAAAATCACAAAAGGATGTTCCTAATGTCAGCAGTTGTTAAAAGTTTATATTTAAATACATTTTAGAGTCTTTATTTTCTTCTTCAACCAGTATTGTCACTAAAATAAGAAGAAAATGTTTTTAAAATAGAAAAAGGACATAAAATTTGAGTGGAAAGATGATCATAAACTTATTTTAATTAAATTTACTTAATCCTATGTATTTCTGTACTTGGACATATATTTATTGAGATATTGAAGGCTTTGCATATTTTACCAAATGCAACATAGAGTGAAAATGGTTGAGAATAGCATCTAGAACACGGAATAAATGGACTCTGGAATTGAGAAACAAGAGAAAATAGTTGAAGGCAAATTTAAGATTTATCCATTTCTATGAGGATGGCAGATGTCCTAAACAACACTCTGGCCTCAGAATCAGCCCTCAAGGCATTCAGATCTGGCTGAAGAGCCCATGAGAGTATAGCAGGAATGGAAAGCCAAGATATCATGGTAAAAAAAAAAAAAAAAGACCTAAATGAATGATCTCTATGAGTGAGATCCCAGTGGAAAGAACGGGGCCATCAAAGAAGGAGGTACCCTTCTCCGAAGGGAGGAGAGAACTTCCACTTTGACTATGACCCTATCGGAATAAGATCAAAGTCAGCGAACTCTAAAGGCTTCCATGGCCCTGGCAACTCATGACTAGAGCCTAGGGAGATTACTGACGCCATGAACAGGAGTGTCAAATTGTTAAATCAGCAACAGGAGTCACTGTGTACTTACACCCCATGTGGGATCTGTCCCTAATGTGTCGTCTATAGCCAAGTGATGCTATAACTAGTACTGAAACAGTATTTTTATACTTTGCGTTTCTGTGTGGGCACAAACTGATGAGGTCTTTACTAATTATATACTGAAGTGATCTTCTGTATATAAAGAGAATTGGAAATGAAAAAAAAAAAAACAACCTGGTGTTAAAATGGAAATGGCATAGAAAATTAATTAATTTGAAAAAAAAAATTATGTGGGATCTCTGTCTTTAATGTGCTGTACATTGCTATTTAATGCTATAATTAGTAATCCAATGGTAGTTTTTTCATTTTATGTTGCTATATGGGCAAAATGTTGAAATCTTTACCTAATGTATACTAAACTGATCTTCTGTATACAAAGAGAATTGAAAATGAATCTTTACATGAATGGAGGGGGAGGGGGAACGGGAGGGAGGAGGGTTGCGGGCGGGAGGGAGGTTGTGGGAGGGGGGAAGCCATTGTAACCCATAAGCTATACTTGGGAAATTTATATTCATTAAATAAAAGTTTAATAAAAAAAAAAAAAGAAAGGAAAAAAAAAAGATTTATCCATTTCAAAATTGAGTCAAGCGCCACTCATAGAAAGAGAAATAGCAAACATAGATTGTAAATCAATCTTGAAAATTTAAAGAAAATCCTGAATATATATGTGCAGCTTTATATCATCATTTTAGAAATTCTTGATTGGGTTATTTGGTTTTAGAGAAAATTTGTCTTCTCATGCCAGTTTTGCCACTGATACAGTAGCTTGGGCAAATTCCGCTTGACCCAAATTGTTACATGACATTTTGATATAAGTTACAGACATTGACTTATGTCTCTTAAGTTCACTCAAGCGGTTGTTACCTTGATTCTTTTTTAAAAAAGATTTATTTATTTGAAAGTCAGAGTTACACAGAAAGAGAAGGAGAGGCAGAGAGAGAGAGAGAGAAAAAGAGAGAGAGAGAGGTCTTCCTTCTGATGATTCACTCCTCAATTGGCTGCAATGGCTGGAGCTGTGCCAATCCGAAGCCAGGAGCCAGGAGCTTCTTTCAGGTCTCCCATGCGGATGCAGGGGCCCAAGGACTTGGGCCATCTTCTACTGCTTTCCTAGTCTTAGCAGAGAGCTAGCCGGGTCTTGAACCGAAGCCTGTATGGTACACTGGCAGTGCAGGTGGCAGCCTAACCCGCTACACCACAGCGCTGGTCCCTGTTACCTTGATTCTAAACTTAATGCTATCTCCAGAATATTTTTTTTTGACAGGCAGCGTTAGACAGTGAGAGAGAGAGACAGAGAGAAAGGCCTTTCTTCCGTTGGTTCACCCCCAAAATGACCGCTACGGCCAGCACGCTGCGCTCATCTGAAGCCAGGAACCAGGTGCTTCCTCCTGGTCTCCCATGCGAGTACAGGGCCCAAGCACTTGGGCCATCCTCCACTGCCTTCCCGGCCCACAGCAGAGAGCTGAACAGGAAGAGGAGCAACTGAGACAGAATCCAACGCCCCAACTGGGAATAAAACCCAGGGTGCCAGCGCCACAGGCAGAGGATTAGCCTAGTGTGCCGCGACACCAGCCATCTCCAGAATATTTTTGCACAAAGGAGTAGGGGAAGAGAAAGGGTGAATGTGCATTAGTGGCTCCTATGTTTCAGATTCTGTGTTTTCTAAGTATTTTAGAGACGTATCGTATGTATTACAATATTACACAGACTCCAAGTGGTATAGAAGTCATGCCTATACTGCCCCAAAGCCAGGACATTTTCTACATCCTTGTTCATGGTTGTAAGGGAATTATATTCTCTGTCTGCCTTTCCATTTCTCATTAGACTATAACCACTGTTTTCAGATCTGGGATGCTTTTTGCTTTTTCCCTCTCAGAAAACATATGATATAATATTCCACTAATAGATATACCAAAAATAATACAGATGAAAAGAGACTTTTATGGATTCATATTGTTAGAATTCTGACATTTATAGGATGCAAAAGCAAAATAAAACATAAAGTTCAAATAACTACATTTAAGACATCTACTATGACTCAAGGTTAGGACAAGTCTTGCGAGTATAATGCAGAATAGAAAACACTCCCTGCTCCAGAAAGAAGCATAAAGACACGGTGCCCTTGGGTATGGTAACTTGTTGACAGTTTTAAGAAATGATTACTCAGGCCGGCGCCACAGCTCAATAGGCTAATCCTCCGCCTGCAGCGCCAGTACACCGGGTTCTAGTCCCGGTCCGGGCACCGGATTCTGTCCCGGTTGCCCCTCTTCCAGGCCAGCTCTCTGCTGTGGGCTAGGAATGCAGTGGAGGATGGCCCAAGTGCTTGGGCCCTGCACCCGCATGGGAGACCAGGAGAAGCACCTGGCTCCTGGCTTCAGATCAGCATGGTGCACTGGCCACAGCGCAAGGGCCACAGCGGCCATTGGAGGGTGAACCAACGGCAAAGGAAGACCTTTCTCTCTGTCTCTCTCTCTCACTGTCCACTCTGCTGTCAAAAAAAAAAAAAAAAAAAAAAGAAAGAAAGAAAGAAAGAAATGATTACTCCACATTTTCATGCTTTGTTTACAATGTTCAGAAAATTTGAAATAAGTTATTGAACACACACATATTCTAGAAAAAGTAGTCAAATTTTCCATTTTACATGTGAATAACTCACATATAAGAAGAAACATAGAAAACCAACTTAAAATACTTGTTAGTGGGAAGATTTGTGTTAGTTTACCCCTGATCACTGTACTTTCTAATGGTCATCTAATAACAGTAAATTGAAACTGAAAGCTTTGGAAATTATCTGACTCTTCATATCAGTATGGCTTTTGAGAAAACCAACTAAAATTTAGGCAGGCAATAAAAAGTATAAAATAACCTGGGGCCAGTGCTGTAGCATACTAGGCTAAGCATCCATCTGAGCCGTTGGTATTCCATATGGGCTCTGGTTCTAGTCCTGGCTGCTCCTCTTCTGATCCAGCTCTCTGCTATGGCCTGGGAAAGCAGTGGAAGACAGCCCAAATGTTTGGGCCCCTGCACCTACGTGGGAGACCTGGAGAAAGCTCCTGGCTCCTGGCTTCAGATCTGTCCAGCTCGGGCCATTGTGGCCATTTTGGGAATGAAGCAGTGAATAGAAGGCTTCTCTTTCTGTCTGTAACTCTACTTCTCAAATGAATAAATAAAATATTTTAAACAAAAAGAAAGTATAAAATATAACCTTACAGAGTAGAAAACTGCATTAGTAGTGTTCAATAATATGAGTATACTCTTGAGAGAATATTTTAAAAATGAAAATAAGTAATTAATTTCACAAAACCCAGATCTGACAGATGACTCTGATTTAAAAAGGGAATAAGGCAGGAGCTGGCACTGTAGCATAGCTGGTAAAGCTGCCACCTATAGTGCCGGTATCCCATATGGGCTTCGGTTCGAGACCCAGCTGCTCCACTTCCGATCCAGCTCTCTGTTATGACCTGGGAAAGCAGTAGAAGATGGCCCAAGTCCTTGGGCCCCTGCACTCACGTGGGAGATCTGGAAAAAGCTCCTGGCTCCTGGCAATGGCCATTGTGGCCATCTGGGGAGTGAACCAGCAGTTGGAATACCTCTCACTCTCTCTGCCTCTGCTTCTCTATAACTCTGCCTTTAAAATAAAATAAGTAATTCTTAAAAAAAAAAAAAAGAAAAGGGAAGAAGGCAAATAGCTAACGTTGTTTGCAAGGAAGTATTTCTTATTTTAGATGAGAGCATTTAAGCTAACTGAAGAGATGGGGCTGAAAACAGAAAAATAAAAATTAACAAAAGTAACTGTCAGAAATGTGGATGATTTTAACTGGTGACTAAGACAGACAAAAATTGTTAGCATGTAGAATTATTGGAATTATGATTTATCATAGATGGGTGCTATTAATAATGATAAAACAAGCCTGTAAATGATAGGATAAACCAAAGTGGGAAAAAAAGTTGTGGGTGGTAAATCTAAGGATGATGAGCCTAAGATTTTAGAATCACATGATGCTGCAAACTGGAACAAAGAGTTAGGAGCAGAGATGAATAGAAACATTGAGCCAGAAACTACAGCCTTCAAAAATGACACAGAATGACAAATGTTATTGCATTTATGACAGTGCAGAAGAAGAGAAATTTGTATAGCATATGATTTCATTTATTGTCTTAATTTTCCAAAGTTTTCCAGAAAAAAAATGATAAGATTGAGAAAGTGACCAATAAAATGTATCTGTATTTTACATGTTCCTAAAACAATTAATATTCACTGCAAAGCTGATTTGGAAGATGGCTTATATGTTTTTAAAGAAAAATATTTTCTTTTCTAGAAATAGAAAGTGAAATGGACACTATAAGAAACAATGAACTGATCAGCTCGTGTCCTGACTTTAGATGTACAATGTAATACTTTATCCTTTTTAGTATTTGTTGTTGTTGTTGTTCTAGTACTAGTGGTTGAACTCTGTAATTAACACACAATTATTCTTAGGTGTTTAAATTTTAACTGAAAAGTGATCCCTGTTAAATTTAAGAGTGGAAAAAGAGAGGGAGGAGATGTACAATTTGGAAGATGCTCAATCTGACTTGCCGCAAATGGTGGAGTTAGAAATGTGCCAGGGGATTCCAACACAATCCCATCAAGGTGGCATGTACCAATGCCATCGCACTAGTCCAAGTGATCAATTTCAGCTCACAATTGATGGCTCTGATAGGTCTAAGAGTCAAAGGGATCACACAAACAAGACAAGTGTCTGCTAATACTAACTGATAGAATCAAAAAGGGAGAGAAAGACCCAACATGGGAAGTGGGATACACAGCAGACTCGCAGAATGGCAGATGTCCTAAGCAACACTCTGGCCTCAGAATCAACCCTCAAGGCATTCGGATCTGGCTGAAGAGCCCATGAGAGTATAGTAGGCATGGAAAGCCAAGATATCATGGAAAAGAAAAAAAGACCTAAATGAAAGATCTCTGTGAGTGAGATCCCAGTGGAAAGAACGGGGCCATCAAAGAAGGAGGTACCTTTCTCCGAAGGGAGGAGAGAACTTCCACTTTGACTGTGACCCTATCGGAATAAGATTAAAGTCAGCGAGCTCTAAAGGCTTCCATAGCCCTGGCAACTCATGACTAGAGCCTAGGGAGATTACTGACGCCATGAACAGGAGTGTCAAATTGTTAAGTCAGCAACAGGAGTCACTGTGTACTTACACCCCATGTGGGATCTGTCCTTAATGTGTTGTCTAATGTGAAGTGATGCTATAACTAGTACTGAAACAGTATTTTTATACTTTGTGTTTCTGTGTGGGTACAAACTGATGAGGTCTTCACTAATTATATACTGAATTGATCTTCTGTATATAAAGATAATTGGAAATGAAAAAAACAACCTGGTGTTAAATTGGAAATGGCATAGAAAATTAATTAATTTTTTTAAAAAAAACTATTATGTGGTATCTCTGTCTTTAATGTGCTGTACATTGTTATTTAATGCTATAATTAGTACTCTAATGGTAGTTTTTTCACTTTGTGTTGCTATATGGGCAAACTGTTGAAATCTTTACCTAATATGTACTAGACTGATCTTCTGTATATAAAGAGAATTGAAAATGAATCTTTATGTGAATGGAAGGGGAAAGGGAGCGGGAGGGGGGAGGGTTGCGGGTGGGAGGGAAGTTATGGGAGGGGGGAAGCCATTGTAACCCATAAGCGTTACTTTGGAAATTTATATTCATTAAATAAAAGAAAAAAAAAGAATTATTTCTACAATGTATGCACTCATGTAAATAATTCATATAAATTTTATCTTAGAAGCCTTGTACTAAACTACACCATTTTGAAAATATGAAATAAATGTATATTTTCCAAATAATGTTCTCATAAAATTGTCTTAATTCCCTCAAAGCAATGTGTGAAAATGTCCACTATTTTGGATGAAATAACTTGGCAACGGGTTAGTCTTTCAAAGCATGTTATGAAAAAATTCTATCAACACAATAAAGTCAATGGGCTAGTTTCCATAGGACTCCTATTAACAAAAGACTTACACAATACTGAAACCCTTTGTTTTCTTCAAGTCCGGACTCTACTGACCACCTGATCTTTCTTCTGGTCTCTCTTACTGGGGAGTGGGGTTTGTGCGAGAGAGTTCTAAATAAACAAAGGTATCCAAATCATGAAATATCAAGACCACTGACTCAAACAAAGAAGGCCTTGTGATCCACTTAAAGATATTTTAGAATGTAAGAATTAATGATCATAATGACTACAATAGATGAGTTTAATAATGAATATTAAGCTGATTCTTATTTGCTCTTTCTTTTGAAGTTTCACAATAGTCTCAGTGGTCATAATGAGTACAGGAAGTAAATAAGGTTAGGAATCCTCATTTTGGGGTGAGAGTAGGCAACACTTACCCTAAATAGACCACCAGAGGGGCTAGGATACTGTAAACTCTTGTTTTTTGTTTTTTTTTTTTTAAGTATTGAGCATCAACAAAACAATCTTTGAAGACAGTAAATATATTTCCCTTGCAAAAAAAAAATTAGTAATTGTCTTACCAACTTAAAAAGCCATGGAGATGCTGTGGGCTCTTGTTCTCTGAACAATGACCTCAAGCCTAAGAGATACAACGTATAGTAGGCAGTGTCTGCCAGTTCACACAGAAGAATGGATTCTATCTCTTTAGACTCCTGTATATGTGTCCATAGATATATTAAAGTCAGAATTCTAAAACCATGAAACAATACACTCTTTATAGTCACCATGTCTAATAGGGTGTCTAATAAAAACTTAGGTTAAAATATTAGAAAGAACTTGACACAAGGTTTTATACAAGAATTTACAAATGTTCTGACAAATTATATTATTTGTTCAGTGGGCTGTTCATCTTCCTCATCTGACCTTGTTACATGTAAAAGAGATTTCAGAAAGCTATCTGGCCACAGCAGCTATAATGTGAACAAAGGTCCTCTACCAGGTTGCATATAATTTAGAAAATAAATGTGTAATTTTTTCTGTGCAGTTATAAGGAAAATGTGCAAACCACAAACCCAATTATTTTGATTATTAACAGAAACTGAAGTCTAATGTGGTGTTCTATTATTTTAACATTACTTATATTACCCTAGATTAACTCAAGTGCCAGGAAGGCAGTCTCTCATTCAACTTAGTAAAATAGAAATAAAACTGCAAAACAAATAAGAACGACCTCTATTAGTTCACTCAATGATCTCAAACTAAGAAAGCTATTGTCATAAAATTGTCATTTTGTCACCAGTTAGCATTTTCATGATATTGAAAAATTATGGGAACATTAACATTAAAAGTCAATTTTTAAAAAGCTTGCTTGCATTCACTCAGTCCCTTTTAGAACATTTTGTAGTACTTCAATAAAGCCATTTTCATTTACACTGAACTTGGCTTTCCTATGGCTGTCATTTTCACTGGAACTTCCATCCCATTTGAATGTATTGGTGTGAGGTTGAACAAGAGGAAAATGACAGAGCTGAATAAAATAGTGCTCATTTCAAGAAAAGAATGTCCATAGTCAATCTAATACTGGGGAAACAAATTAATGACAAAAACACTACTTGAGATCCAAAATAGAAGGATGTGCTGTAATGATTTTTTCTCCCAATGGAAGTATTTTCTTTGGGAAATGCCATACTTCACCTAGAAATCTTGAAAAACTAAACTATTGTAGACTATGCATTTGCTTAAGCAGACACCTGTTTCTCAAATTCAGTTGTTCACCTCCCAACATTTAGTATGATTAAAGTAGATAGTGGAACCTGGAGTACAGAGATGCCACTGAGGAGGGTCAAGAAGTCCTCCAAAAGGTCATCAGGTTCTGCAGCTTTCATAAAATGACTTATCTATGCTATGTTCCATGCTATGATATCATACACCATATACAATTTTCTGAATAACTCAATTCTGCAAACAAAAATTTTTATTTGAAACCCTAACTAATATTCTTAATGCCCTTTCATACATTCTCTATAACTTAGGGGGGGGTCTAGATTTCTCAAACTGTGGCATACAGAGCACCCATTTCAGAATTCAATCCCCTTTGTTATTTGTTTAAATGCAAATCGCTCATACTCATTACCTATCCTTTGAATCACAATTTCTGAGCCCAGGACTAACATTTTTAGCAAACACTTGAATGTACTTTCATGTACCCTGCAATGTAGAAGCCTGCTTACAATAGAAGACAGATGGCTTTCATTAATAAGGGCTCTTGCCATTGTTTGATGATGGCATTTAGTGACATCTTCAAGAATCCTTGCAAGTGCATAAAGTCACCTTCTCACTTAGTTTTAAACTGGTTGTGTACCTCCTAGTTCACATACTACAGCGCTTGAAAATGCAACTCTTGGATCTCCTTCAGAAGACTGTTGTGTGGAGCAGAGCTGACCAACAGTCCCAGCTGTGGAGGCTGAGGATCCACTGCCAGGTTCATAGTGAGGCCGGGTGTCTCCCTGGGTTTATTTTCAGGAGAGAACTTGGCAGGTCCATCATGCAGGAAGAAGGTGGAACTCCTTCCACAGCAATTGCGGCTCAGGATGCTTCACTGCCACCCTGTCTGAAATTTTTTCAGAGCGGCTCTGCAGTCTGAGACACCTCCTACCCAACCAACTCCTCTTCACTGCCCATGTTTTCCTACAAGTGCCGTAACAGTGCTAAAACCCGATGTGTATTTCTACTTCTGCTCTTTTCCCATGTCAAGTAAAACTTACGGAAGGCTTCTTACACCAGGTCCCAGTAGACCAGACCAAACCAGAACAGAGTCACTCACAGCAGGTGTCACATACTAAAACTGAACTTTGAAAGGATCCAGTATGAAAACAAACAGAAAGCTAAGAGATTCAGAGCAACCATCAAAAGGGGCCCAGTTCACCTTAGCAGCATACTAAGGAAGTCTCTCCTGCATTAAAACTATAAAGAAGGTAACTTTGAAACAACAAATCCCTGATTTTTGTGCGCTTTTTCTTCCACTATGTGTATATAAAGCCAAGCTCATCAGAACACAAATACTGTTTGATTTTAGAGTCATACAAAAGCAAATTAAGATCTTTTAGGCCAGTGCTGTGGCTCACTTGGCTAATCCTCTGCCTGTGGTGCCGGCACCCCAGGTTCTAGTCCCGGGCAGGGCACCGGATTGGGCACCGGATTCTGTCCCGGTTACTCCTCTTCCAGTCCAGCTCTCTGCTGTGGCCCGGGAAGGCAGTGGAGGATGACCCACGTGCTTGGGCCCTGCATCCAAATAGGAGACCAGGAGGAAGCACCTGGCTCCTGGCTTCGGATAGGTGCAGCACGCTGGCTGTAGCGGCCATTTTGGGGGGTGAACCAACGGAAGGAAGACCTTTCTCTCTGTCTCTCTCTCTCACTAATTCTGCCTGTCAAAAAAAATCTTTTAATTTGTTGTAACTTTGAGTTTTATATTCTTCATCTTTCTCCTGCTTTTCCCTAACAAAAACCTTGCCCATCTAAACCCATCCTAGTTCTCCTGCAGGACCACACACACACACACACACACACATGTAAACACACACTATCATGTATACATAAAACGTACACATTACTAACCAAATTGCCCACAGGTTGTACGTAATGGAGATGAAGAAACCCTTTGATAACTGGCTTTCTAGTGTAGCAGTTCATGTTTATTTCACCAGATAATGTTGCTTTCCTTTTTGAGCTTTGATATTGAATTTAAGATGACACTTGCAAACTTCACAATCAATAAAATTCTCTCCATAGCTTAAAAATGTGTTTCTAAGAATAAGCCTCTGCACTTCAGAGTAAGTGACAAATGTGAGCAGGCCATTTTCTGTTTTCTCTCGACCTTGATCCATCTTTCTACACTAAAGGTCTTAAAATGTGAGATGCATCTATGACCTCTGGAATATCTGGAAATAGGTGCAGCTTCTCTCCGAGTATTTCTACAATATGGTCATAAATTTTAAAGCCAGTTCAACTGATTACAGAAAATTATACACTAAGCAAAGGAAGGTCACATGGCATTCAGGAGGGCAATCATAGGAAGCCAGGGTTAAGGTAACAGGAAGAGTTCGAATGAAGAGGTGCCTCAATTTGCAATACTTGAAGAGCTGGAAGACAGGGTTATTTATGAAGAGATGCTCATTCTACGGCTGTCCATTGTGGAGTCAAAGTGGCAGACAGTTTGCTGATATCTATCTCTCCCTTCACAGACACTTAAAGTTTCATTTATTTATTTGAAAGTCAGAGTTATACAGAGAGGGAGGCACACACACACACACACACATATGGCGTGGGTGGGGAGAGGGAGGGAGATAAAGAGAGAAAATCTGGGGCCTGGCGCTGTGGCATAGGGGGTAAAGCCGCAGTACCGGCATCCCACATGGTAGCTGGTTCGAGTCCTGGCTACTCAACTTCTGATCCAGCTCTCTGCTATTGCCTGGGAAAATAGTGGAAGATGCCCCAAGTCCTTGGAAAACTGCATCCATGTGGGAGACCTGGAAGAAGCTCCTGTCTCCTGGCTCTGGATCAGCTCAGCTCCGGCCGTTGCGGCCACTTGGAGAGTGAACCAGCAGACAGCAGACTTCTCTCTCTCTTTCTCCTTCTCTCTGTCTGTCTCTCTGCTTCTGCTTCTTTGTAACTCTGCCTTTCAAATAAATAAATAAATCTTTATTAAAAAGTTAGAGAGAAAATCTTCCATTCTCTGGTATACTCTCCTGATGGCCACAATGGCCAGGGCTGGGCCAGGCCAAAGCCAGGTCTCCTGCATGGTTGGCAGGGGCTCAAACACCTGGACCATCTTTTGCTGCTTTTCCCAGGCCATTAGCAGAGAGATGGATTGGCAGTGGAACAGCCAGGATTCCAACCACCACCCAGATGGGATGCTGATGTTGCAGAAATTGGCTTAACCCACTTTGCCACAATGCCAACCTTGTTAATCTCTTTTGAAAGGCATTTCAACCTCTTTCCCATACAGAAATCTCTCCTCAATTTTGCTCTCACATTCTTTGAAAGTTTAAAAACTTATTAGTCCTAAGGTCTTAAAAGCAACATAGTGTTATATTTTTGAAAAAAGGTTGTGATACTACTAGAACTTTTTTTTGACAGAATTTTATTACATCCAGCTGATTTGTGTGTGTATGTGTATGGGTGTGTATGTGTGTGTGTATTCACCACATGTTTCAAAGCTAATTTTTCATAACATACAAACTATTATTTGTAAAATCCCCATAGTAGCTCTAAGTTGCAGCTGAAACTTTCCATTGCCAGTGCTTATTTAGCAATGTGGGAAAGAGCAGTTATTGCAGGCAGAACAAAGTATTTGAAACTTGAGTTTATCACTGCTTTCTGACCTTGAGCAAATGGCACAAGATCTTATTATCCTTAACTAAAAATGGCATAAAAATGCTTATATCAGAAGACTGTGCAAGCTTTACATTTTATCACTCCTTAATAGTGTATAAAGCTGTAAACAGAAAGTTATTCTATCCGTTTTGGACCCATTTCAGACTGTGAAAGTAACTCTAAAATGTAAATGTTACCTTAGAGGTGAAAATATTCAATATTATCACCTTGGTTTAAATTATTTATTAGATAGCATAGTTTAAGCAGAGTGTCTTTATTGGAATGGGTATGGTATAGATTACATTTTAATGATTTAATCATATGAGAGTGTGTAATATATAGAATGGACACTCAAAACTGATTGTTCTAACTATGCCCTTTGTTGGCTCAGGAAGAATCAATAGTGTTATTTCTTTTGGCACACAGTGAAGATCTTGGTGTTGGTGTCACTTGTGAGCAAGGCATATTTTCAGATGTCATGTTCTTTCCTCACATTCTAGACAGCTTTCACTTAATTTTTCCATAATAACATTCACAGTGTGAAGCGTGTCCTACTTAGAAAAGTTTGCTAATCTCTTGTACAATTCAGGCAAAGGCATAACAAAGACAAAAGCTTACAAGTTAACTGTAACTTAGACCTTTAATATTTAAAAAAACGTATTCTTACTGCCAAGATTCAGAGACTCTAGGGACTCTCAACAGGTAATTCCAGAGTTGGTCTATGCCAATGGCAATCACTTGGAAATCACAGAAAGAAAACTATACCTTCACAGTAAAGTTGAAGAAGCTAGAAGTTACAGAGAAATCTCTCCCAGAGACCCTCCAAAACCAACACCATACATGTCATATATATATGACAAAACAGCTCATGTATTTTACCCCAACACACTGTAAGATGATATGCTAAACTGCCAGTCTGTGAGAAGGTGGAAAAGGCTAAGGATGAAGTCTTTAGGTGAGAAAAAAAGAATATAATCATATAAATGGTATCAAAATGTGCCATCCCAAAATAAGCCAACTGGCATCAGGATTATTTTAATATACATATATATATATATATATATATATTAAAGATTTATTTATTTTACTTGAACGTAACATTTACACAGAGAAGGAAAGGGAGAGAGAGAGAGAGAGAGAGAGATCTTCCATCCGATAGTTCACTCCCCAGTTGGTCGCAATGCCTGGAGCCATGCCAATCTGGAGCCAGGAGCTTCTTCCGGTTCTCCCACACAGGTGCAGAGATCCAATGACTTGGGCCATCTTCCATTACTTTCCCAGATGATAGCAGAGAGCGGATCAGAAGTGGAGCAGCCAGGTCTTGAACCGCGCCCATATGGGATGCCGGCACTGCAGGTGGCGGCTTTACCTGCTCTGCCACAGCACCAGCCCAGGATTGTTTTTGTTTGTTTGTTTGGTTGGTTGGTTGCTTGTTTTGCCGGAGGGGTAGGGAGGAGAAAGCTCTCATCTGCTGGATCATCTCCACAAAATGTGCATGAAAACAGAACTGAGTCAGGCTGAAGACAGGAGCTAGTAACTAAACCCAGGGCTGAAACTCTGAGCCATCACTATTTTCTCCCAAGTCTGCTTTACTATGAAGCTCACAGGAGACAAGTATGAAACCCATACACTCCAATATGGACACAAGGAGTTTAAACACTCAGGTAAATGCCTGCACCAACAATTGTTCTGAAGTGAAGATAACTGAGATAAGTCAAATACAGAAAGATCTCTCTGCCTTCCCCCAATCTAACTACAGGTGAGACCCAGGTTTCTGTGTATAGATGTCTCCTTTTCCTATAACCAGAATGAGAACAGTCATTATTAACAGAGTTGAAATGGGTTCCCACATGGGTCTGAATAAACCAATCTTACTAAATAACCATCACGTATCACTAGTTTCTTTTATTTGTTTTCTAGTCATTTTCCCACAATATGTCAATCAAGAAGTCCATCTCTCTATCTTTTTATAATCACTTTCCCATAATGTATTGCCTTTTGTTAAAATAGTAGTTAAGCCTCTGAATCAAGTTATTTATTTGGGCTTGTTACTTATTTTTCTCTGAGTTTTTATGCATGTAAAATTTTAAATATTAGTATCAATAAAATGTAGATGTATTTATTTCCATTTATCTGTCTTTTGTTATTTTAATCTGCAGCCCCTAGGTGTAAAACCTACGAGAATCCTGGAAAGTTTTTCCTCCCCTACATATGTGTTTTAAGTTTCTAAGGAACAAAACATGAAACAGAAGTAATACCCTTGGGGCCGGCACTGTGGTGCAGTGGGTTAACATGCTGGCATGAAGTGCCAGCATCCCACATGGGCGCCGGTTCGAGTCCCTACTGCTCCTGTTCTGATCCAGCTCTCTACTATGGCATGGGAAAGCAGTAGAAGATGGCCCAAATCCTTGGGCTCCTGCACCCACATGGGAGATCTGGAAGAAACTCCTGGCTCCTGGCTTCCAATCGGTGCAGCTCTGGCCATTGCGGCCATCTGGGGAGTGAACCATTGGATGAAAGACCTCTCTGTCTCTACCTCTCTCTGTAACTCTTTCAAATAAATAAAATAAATCATTTAAAAAAAGAAAGTAATGTCCTTTAAATGAAACTTTTTTGCTCCTTGAATTTTGAACTGGGAATAAATTCCTACATTGACATCCATATAGAATATATGATGCTAAAGTCTGAGAAGCAGGAATGAAACCCTGGTGTCAGGCCACAGCTACTTTCTCTTCTCTGTTCCAGTGACGTGAAAACCTGAGTATTAATGCTGGAATTAGATATTTTCTGTCAGCAGCCAGAAGTAGCTAAAGAGTCAGAGCTGCCCATAGTAGGAGAAAATATTTCTGGGAAAGGAATCTTAGCAAAGATTTCAATTCAACAAGCAGTGAGATTTGTGTAGCAAAATAGGTAGAGGTTGTACAAGAGACAGAGATTATATTGCAAGTCAAGGTAATTATTTTTAAAATTATTTGATGAAAAATAATAGCCCTATGTTTGCAATTTTCCATGCAAAGACATTATATGAAAAGTAATAAATATAAATAAGGTCCCCTACTGAACAGCCTGTAGGATACTAGTTCCACTGTGTATAAATGACTCCATATGTGAGTGCACACATGTTTATGAAAAGAGATATTTCTGGGAAGATATATGAGCAACCATTTACCACAGTTATTCATGGCATATGATACTGTGCTAAGCTCCTGAGTCAACAGGAGTGACATGTGAACACAGCACAGAGTAGGGCTTCTGTGGTCAGTGCAGGTAATTGTTGACCATGTGGAATACATGAATTTAGTTTCTTTAATTCATCTTCCCAACATGCAGTGAACTCTTAAATTGTAGTTGTCTAAAAACAAATACCAGTCTTCAAATGTACTTGTGAGCCTAAAGAATGACATCTCTGGTGATGTCCTTCTCAGGAATGATGAACGGCTGTTTTCAATTGGGTACGAGTTACAATGGAACTAAAAAGAGAAACTGGATTCTCTAGACATTGTTTGCTTTGCTTATAGTGAACATGTGTATGGGCACATGTAAACTTTGCATTCCAGTTACTCAGATGATATAACTTTAAAAATTACGACCAATCTTACTTATGAATATTGCCAAATGTAATGTCATAATGCTAGGTAGATAATGTACTAGGTTTGAAAAAAGGATATTTGAATAATCATTGACATTAAACCAAGATAGGATTTTCTAACAAATATGTTTGTGGACCGGGAGAAAGCTGCTCAATTGGTATGTGTATGTGTGTGTATGTGTGTGTGTAATAGAAAGAAAGCTATGTCGAAACTCAGAACTGAATTTAAATCTGTTCCTCTCCCCTATCTGCAACAATCTGGATATTAATAATTCAGCATACAGTGGCTTATTTAAGAAGTTACTTGAATAGTATATTAACAACTGACTAAGGCAAGGAGCACTTCAGCATAATTCTGGATGCCAAAGGAACATCCATAAGTGTATCTCCTCAGCTCACCATGAATGCAAAGCATATACAGTTGGGATGGTCTATAAAACAGAATCAGAACAGATTATTTTGCTATGAAGATTGCAACAGGCATAGAGTGAAATACACCATCTTTTTCTCAGTAAACACTACCTTCAATTTATTCACTGATGCATTTAATCCATGTTCTAATCCAATTAGGATGCTGTTTCTTCAAGTAGGAGGTCCACAGAATTATATAACATTCAATAATCATATATTTTATGCTATTTTGATACTGCATTGTATCCTTTCAAGATTCAAATGAAAAAAGTTATGCATTTCTTAAGAAAAAGCTATAATAAATGTGTGAAATGATAGATTTGGAAAAAATCAATGTTTTAATATATTGATTAATCTCAAAAATAGTGGTAATTCCTATCTATAAATGTAATTTACTTTGGTATCACATTATTCAGAAGAGCAAGAAGAATTGCTACTATATTCAAGTACTATGTATACCTGAATATAAAGGATCACAGAAATGTTATAGTGGGATTTCATGATTTATACCAAGTGTATCAATCCTGTTATCCACAGGATATGCTTAAGAGTCAAATGACTTTAGACTTGCATATAAAGTAATATTATCTGGATAGTCCATGAATAATGCAAGAGTATACATTGAAATGTTCACTTTAAATTTATCTGAATTGCTTCTGGCATAATAAATTCCCTTAAAATCTATTTGTATCCCAGACCAGGCAATGACAGTCACACGAAGGTTTGGATCTGAGTCCTCTACTCTCTTATCTTCATTTGATTCATCACAGTCCAATACATCTAGTTTTCAACTTAAGAACTCCAAGTTTAGGAATTTAAAATATAAATAATTTTTGTATAAACTGTGTAATGTCTTCTTGTCTGATATCATGCTAGAAAGTGTATTTTAAACAGACAGAACTCATAGGAAAATTTTGTTATCCCTTGTCTTTTCTCTCAGATTCATCCATTCTCACATCATTCCAGTATGAATTGTGATCTTTAATTTTCTGAATTAATAAGATTTTTCACCCATGAATATTTTACATACATATTGAATGATGGCCTTTACGTTAACAAAGACACTTTTAAAATTTTTCCCCTTGATTTTAGCACATCCTAAAATAATACTGTCTGAGAAACATTTTTCACCTCCTTCAACATACATTTGACTTAAGGTCATCCGCAATCCAATAGAAGAGGTAAAAATGAAAGGAGACCTGCAGAATAAACATCTCAGCAGCCTCACCTATCAGAAAATATGGATTGGATTGACACTGTAGATGTAAAGTGTGAGACAGTAGTTATTCTGGAAGGAGCCTTCTTAAAACTAAGAATGAAATTTATAATACAATTTGAAATTGATGGGGCATACAAGGTTTAGGTGACAGACTTTGTCCACTGCTCACATTAACTACTTCACTTCCACCTCAGATTCTGTGTTACAAATCTTGGGAAAGAAACACAGTCTCAGGGAGGACAATCCCTGTGTTATCACCAGGGGATACGTTATGATTGTTCCAAATGAACAATAGAATCTCATTCTTCTGCCCAGAGATTCACTCTAATTAAAGTCACCTAGCTGATCTGATGGCAGGAGCCAGGTGCTTCTCCTGGTCTCCCATGGGAGCAGGGCCCAAGTACTTGGGCCATCCTCCTCTGCACTCCCTGCCATAGCAGAGAGCTGGCGTGGAAAAAGGGCAACCGGGACAGAATCAGGCGCCCCGACCAGGACTAGAACCCGGTGTGCCGGCGCCGCGGCAGCCATTGGAGGGTGAACCGAAGGCAAAAGAAAGACCTTTCTCTTTGTCTCTCTCTCTCACTGTCCACTCTGCCTGTCAAAAAAAAAAAAAAAGTCACCTAGCTGAGGCTACATGAAATGCCTTGTTTCCTACCTTTTTGATTCCCTTCACTACTCTGCTTTCAGTAGTTTTATAGAAGCTGGAACTATTGCAACTGTTTTATAACAGCAAAGTAACAGCCTGAGGAAGGGTTCAGGGCTTTTATAGATGCCAGCTCTGCTATTGTAAAGGCAAATAACAAAAAACAGTAGCTGCAAACTACAGACATCTTATCATGTGAAATTAATAACCAATTGTGTTTGAGTTTTCTTTTTGCTTATAGCTGAAAAGATTTCAAATGAGTTTATAACTTGGGCTTAATCACTTGAGAGATTTGTTTTTAACCTTTAAAATTGATATTGCACGTTGAGCTTACATTGCTCATTTTGATCAAATCCTTTGTTTCAGAAGTTCATATTGTGACACTTATTTAAATATGAAAGATCTACAGAGGTTTAACAAGTAGTATAAACAAATAGAGTTGCAATAATCAGAGAAAATTATGAAAGCCGAGTGAAGAAGGAATGCCTGACTATGAGGAGAATCAGTGATGAATATCAGAAAATGTCATCTTGGTAGGTGTATATTGAGAAATCATCCAAGTTTTCAAGAGAAAAAATGAGGAATGTGGATTTTTATATAAAGTTTTAAAATTTGTAAATGCTTGCAACTAATATTTTTTGGAATTTTTTACTCAATGTTTGGGCCAAAACTATAGGTCAGCCCAAACATGTCTGGGAGTGAGCCAGATAACAATTGTAGACTCAAATTCTTCACATAAGAATACCAAGACAATGTCATTTTTGAAATATCCCTTTTAGGAGCCAGTGTTGTGGTATAGTGTGTGAAGCAACTCATGATTGTGGTTCGTGTCCCAGCTGCCCCAATTCAGATCAAGCTCCCTGCTGATGGACTGGTAAAAGCAGTGGAAGATGGGCCACGTGTTTGGGCCTCTGCCACCTATGTCCTGGCTCGTGGCTTCAGACTGGCCATTGTGGCAATCTGGAGAATGAAACAGTGGATGGATGATTTCTGCTCTCCCTTTCTCTGTAACTCTGACTTTCAAATAAATAGATAAATCTTCAAAAAAAAAAAATCATCTCCCTTCGACAAAATGATGCAACAAACAGCTTTCTTTGGTTGTTTTTCTACTTCACTACAATTACATAAATAGATCTCAATATCGGGGCATGAGAATTGCAACAGAAAGTCTGAACCAGCTGCAACCCCATATTTAGCTTTTTCACATTCCTTTAAATAAGCTTTAAAGTTGATTCTCATTTCAACTGAAAAGTTGAGAATGAAAATAGGTCACAGCCTAAGCAGATGGCTACTGTGAATTTCATGCAAAAAATATAAGAATGAGGGTCAGTTTCTGCATGAAAAAAACCTCTAGAAAGTGAGTTTGATATTTCTCGGTGGCAAAGTGCACCACAGATTCTCTCTTCCTCTGCCTCAATATTGTGCTGTGCATCACCATGTGACACAGCTTTAAGCACAATTTGTAAATGTGAAACACTTTACTTTAGATATAAATGATTTTCTTAAATTTTCATTTGTGTATTTTCATTTTATTTTAACAGAATAGAGAAAAATAAAACAAATAACAGAGACAGAGCTCTTTCATCAACTGGTTCATTCTCAAAATGCTTACATTTTTAAGATTTTATTAATTTTTTGAAAAGTAGTTACACACACACACACACACACAAGGGGTGGTGATATCTTCCATCCACAGGTTCACCCCCCAGATGCCCACAATTACTTTTTTGGAGATTTATTTGAAAGAGAGACACAGAGAGGGACACTGAAACAGAGACAGAGACAGAGAGAAAGAGAGATCTTCCATCTGCGGGTTCTCTCTCAAAATGGCCATAATGGTTGGGACTGGAGAAAGTTGAAACTGGGAGCTGAAAACTTGATTTGGGTATCCCACAAGAGTGGCAGGGGCCTCAGTACTCTGCTATTTTCCCAGGTGCATCGGCAAGGAGGTGTATAGAAAGCAAAACAGTCAGGATTTGAACTTGCACTCCAATATGAGATGGTAGTTGCACAAGCAAGTGACGTAATCCAGTGAACCACACAGTAGCCCCAATAAATCTTAAAAATGCTTTATAGGGCTCAGTATTGTGGCACAGCAAGTTAAGCTGTCACTTGAGATGCCCATACTCCATAGTGAAGTGCTAATTTGAATCCTGGCTATTCTTCCAATCCCTGTTATCTGCTAAGTCATTCTGAGATGGAGCAGAAGATGACTCAGTACTTGTTCTCCTGCCATCCCTATTTGATATCCAGATGGAGCTCTGATCTCCTGGCTTTGGCTTACTGCTGTGGGCATTTGGAGTGTGAATCAGTGAAAAGGAGATATCTCTCCCCACTCTGCCTTTCAAGTAAATGAAAATAAATAAATAAATAAATAAACATATTTAAGAAACTTTATAGGTGCAATGATAACAGTAATGTTAAAATCATTGGTGTTATAAGAGTAAAAATTTCTAACTGGGACAAAGCAGCAAGTCACCATTTAGCCTTTAGCTAAATGCATGCAAGGTACGATAATGAATTTTCTTCATTTTCACTCGTACCTCACTATCTAATTCACTATACTACATATCCACTTTAAAAGAAGTTTTGTAATTCTCTATTATATAAGCTACCAACTGTAGTGAAGTTTCATTTTTGCCTATCTTGTATCTATTTCCTTTCTTTTCTTCTTTTTTAAAAAATTTTATTTAAGTTATATAAGTTTTAAGTATTTCAAATATCTGACATAATAGGCTTTAACACAAAAACTCTTTTCTTCTAACATTTGGAATTCCCTTTGATAAATTGCTGATCCTTCTTTTTGAATGACTTAAATGACTTGCAATTCCACCCAACTTACATACTGGACTGGATTTGTCTACACTGAGTGGTGGAATTCCATTTTCACCATGATTGCCCCAAGGATGGGAAAGAGGACAACCTAGCAGTTAGGAAAATGATGTGCAAAGACTGAAGAAAGGAGCATCCAATACACTCAAACATATGCCTAGAAATTAGTGGGAAACGAAACGTTTATAGACGTAGACAAGCCAGGGCTTGTAAATCATTGTAGACTTTGTGAAGAATAGGAAGCTAATCCTACATGCAGTGCCACTGATAGATGTTAAGCAAGTGATTTATTTTGTATTTGTGTGTGTGTTCATGTGTGTGTATCATTCTGGTTTCTGTGTGGAGAGTGTTCTAGAGAGAAGACGGGATACTGCAACAGAAGACAGACCAGTCAAGGGTCTGTTGTAGCAATCCAAAGGAAAGATGATAAAGGTGCTGGCTAGTGTGATAGTGTAGAAGTGCAATTAACCGTCACAGCCCAGTGATACATGGATGCTTAGTCTCCTACAGTTCAATATGTATAGTAACACAGGAGGGGAAGGAGATTGTTGTGGCAAAAGTGAGGGCAAACAGAAAGAATGCATGAAGATAAGATCTTTGGACTAAATGTTGAAGGATGAGGATACATGGAAAGAGATGACAGTCAAAGAAGCAATATCTGTAAGTGACTACAGTTAATAAGACAGGCCAAATGGTATTGAGAAGGGTGAGGAATAATCACACAGATTTGGACACACAGGGAGCACAACGCAGATATGGAAAGTGATGTCAGAAAGGCAGCTGTAGGCTTACAGCATTGACCTTGATACCGATTGATTGGTGTGTACATTATTGATCAGAAGACACAAAACCAGCTAACGTTTTCAGGAAAATGATGTCTCCAAGGGGCAAAGTTATGCTTTCCTAGTATAAAACTGGTAGTAGAAGGGCCATAGCTTCTGGAATTAGAACTAAAGAGGGGACTGGAAGGGAGCTGATTACAAGTTTGACAGTGGAAATGCAGAGAAAAAAATGGCTTTTTTTTTTCTAGTTAAACACAAGTGGATGAGTGATAGGGATGGTGCAAAGATATCTGAGTCTTCAAGCTTGGTTAGTTAGGTAGGGAATGATGCTTTTACTAGAAACAGAAAAATCAAGAGAATATTGTGGCTTGACAAAAGAAGAGAATAATTATACCGCTTATACCAGTAGTTTAAATCTGTCATACATGAAGCTATTGCCATACCTTCATAGAATTAAGCAACATGTTTTTGGATCTGAGATGGGACTAGTGCTATGTTCAAATGAATACACAGCTGTTTGAAAATCCACGTGTGTTTGTATCATAGATACTTAAAATGATAATGATTTTGTTGATGACTGCTTTACTAATTCAATTACTGACTTCCCATGACCATCTATCATAAGATGATAAATTCATGGAAGCAAAGAAATATACCTTCATCAGAGACATGAATGTTTGTAATAGTGAAAGGCCTGGTGGCTGATTAGAGTTACCGTTCCTATAGAGAGCACCTCATTGCATCACTGACTTTTCTACACTGATGTTTGGAGAATACCCCTATATACAATGAGCCTTTATACATACTTCTTTGTCTTTTTTTTTTTTTTTTTTGACAGGCAGAGTGGACAGTGAGAGAGAGACAGAGAGAAAGGTCTTCCTTTTGCCGTTGGTTCACCCTCCAATGGCCGCCGCGGTAGCGCGCTGCGGCCGGCACACCGCGCTGTTCCGATGGCAGGAGCCAGGTGCTTCTCCTGGTCTCCCATGGGGTGCAGGGCCCAAGCACTTGGGCCATCCTCCACTGCACTCCCTGGCCACAGCAGAGAGCTGGCCTGGAAGAGGGGCAACCGGGACAGGATCGGTGCCCCGACCGGGACTAGAACCCGGTGTGCCGGCGCCGCAAGGCGGAGGATTAGCCTGTTGAGCCACGGCGCCGGCCCATACTTCTTTGTCTTAAACTGTCTAGTTTCCACTTGACTAACTCCTTTTCCAGGCTACCATCTCCTCTATGTGTGAATTTTCAGGATAGCATTTCAAGTTTGGGAAAGCAGAGTTTTGCGGAAGGTTCCAAGTTACTTAAGAACCATCAGAATCTTTTCTTTTAGTTTCTGTTGCTGACAAATATATTCCATTTTTTCAGGTTGTAGGAAAAATTCAATGCAGAAAAGAAAGTTTACTCTAATGACTCCAGAAGATTTTAAATATCTAAGGAATAATGATAGAACAACAACAAAAACAACTACATCAAATTTGTATGCTTGCTTACAACCTTCATTATACTTCCCCCAGTTTTTTCCAGACACTTTTGAGTGCATATATATATATATATATATATAGACACACACACACAAATGGTATTGAGAAGATATATATATATATATATATATATATATATATATATATATAATTCCTTCTGGCTAATTGATAATTCTAGTTTCTTTTATTCTAACTAATCCAGGTTTTATTGTGCAAAAGTTAAAATCACATAATCATTCTATTTTCAGGTCTAATTGGATTTTTAAATAAAACTAAACATAAAAGATAAAGATTTTATTTTAAATTAAGATGCCAATTTTATTTAAGACTTTTAGGTGAGTCGCTTTCTTACATGTAAAGAAGTATTAAATATGGCAGATCCTCTAACATTTGGCTCTAATAAAATTCGCTCTAAGCCATTTTAAGAATAGTGCATCTGATACAGACTTATGAAGGAATTTAAAAACAGCAAAACGAGATAAGGCATTATTTTTAATATGTTACTTCTGATTCATAAAAATCTTAAATATTCCCACTTACAAAGAGAATTTTTCAAAGATTATGAAGTTCTAATAAAAATTACTTCAGTGCTATAAGTCTGCAAAAGCATCCTTCTAAAATGGCTTTGTATTTATAGCCAGACAGCTTTTAAAATACTGTTCTCCAATTATCTAACAAATGAAAGATGAAGAATGACCTCACTAGAATTTTATTACAAGTTATCATTCATGTCTTGGTTAGAGCTTTTCTGTAGGATAATACTGGGATGCAAATGGACAGAGAGTGACATTTGATGTAAGAAATAAAGCATAGTATGCAAAACTAAATGTAAGTCAAGGAGAGAATATCAAATTATAAACTTCTCAAAGGCCAGGGTTATAGCTTCTAAGGATTTCATGTGCATTTCTTGTCAACCCCAATAGCCTCAATAGCTCTAAGATCTATTAGAAGAAGTCCAATAATTAATGTTTGAATAAAAGTGCATTTGTGCATGTGATACACCTAAAATTATGCAAAGATAATAGGATGAGCTGGGGTCTTGTACTCTAACAATAATGAAATAGGAACATATCACTTTTCCTAAGGCACAACATTTTATTGCTGTCCACTATAGCATCATCTTTGACAAGTCTTCCCAAAGATTTAGAACGTTAATTCCTTAAATAACACTCCCTAAGCTTCTTATAGTCTACAAAGGAAGGAGCTGAATGCACGTGGCTTCTGGTTATGAGAGTTTCTGTTACCTGTGTCTTCTTTTTTATTATCCCTACACCTATATGAATATTTTATAAGGACCATGATTACCTAGCATCCTAGTGAGAGTAGATTATCCTTAGTTAGTTGTGATTACCAGGGCATAAAATAAATGAGGAGTAAAATGTTGAAAGAATTAATAGATACAATGACAGGAACCCAAAATGAATGAGTGGGAAGGGAAGGAAATACATTTTCTATCCCCTAGCAAGGGAACCCATTATTTCTTCTAAGTTTTGGTTTATACAGATGACACTTTACAAAAACAACTACAGGATTTCCTGACAAAAATGACATATATGTACATATATACACACACATATATATATATATGCACAAATACATATATATATAACACATACTTAATATTGGGTTGGAACAGAACTGGTACTGGTTATTTTGCCTTGGGCAGATATTTCAGTGGTCAATTGGGGAGGAAGGGTGTGGGACTCATCAGTGTCACTGACTTGCAGAAGCAGAAAACCACAAAAGATGTACTTGCTCACCAAAACAGAACGAGACCTTAGGTTTAAGCATCATTACTAAATCTATGGCTTGCTCAGATCTTCCTCTTGTCCCTTTTTCCCTACCTTGCTAGAAAAGGTACTAGAAAGGCCAAGATGCATTCTATAGACCCTCAGTGCCAAGCATGAGAACATGGAAGAAAGGCAATCAATACTACTGCAGTTCTAGGTCACAAGTTGGAAGCTGTGATCTTGCAAAGCTTGTGAGGGGCAGAAGTGTCATACAAGACTACTCCTACATAATAAGCAGGCAGCCATTGCCTGATCGAACAGCTCATATACTTATCACAAGCCTGCAGAGGATTCAGGATTTAGAGATTTGTCATCTAATCTCATCACAACTCACTTCACAGATTGAAAGTAATTAGCAAATGCCTCGATTAAACTTCTGATTCATGTCCACTCTATTTCCCAAAACTCCAACCACACAAAGTCTTTCACTGTTCTGTCTGCACATGCTAGAAACTTTCAGGATTTGTTCTGTGCATGGCTAAAAGCATCTTCTCACTTTCTCTTTAGAATGGGAGATTATTCTTTTTATTAAATACTTACTTATTTATTTGAAAGTCAGAGTTACAGAGAGTGAGGGAGAGACAGAGAGAACTTCCATCTGCTGGTGCACTCGCCAAATGTCTCCAAAAGCTCAAATGGGCCAGGCCAAAGCCAGGAACCAGGAGCTTCATCCAGGTCTCCATTGTTTTCATTTTCCCAGGCATAATTATCAGAGACCTAGACTGGAGTGGAGCAGCTGGAACTTGAACTGGCACCTACATGGGATGCTGGCATCACAGGTGTCAGTTTAAGCCACTATGCTGGTTCCCTTTTTTAAATATGCATTTAAATGGTTCCATTTTTAAATATGCATTTTTAATTTATTTGGCACATACAGAGAGATGACAGAAACAGAGATATTAGGAAGAGAGATGGGGGGCAATCCCACTTTTATTCACTCACTGAATGCCTCCAGTCAGTGAAAGAAGACCAGGCCAAGGTTGGGTATCTGAACCTAAATCCCAGGACTCCCATGTGGATGGCAGAAATATAATCACTTGAGTCACCTCTGTGCCTCCCAGGATCTACATTGACAGGAAGCTGCAGTCAGGAGCTGGAGCTGGGTTTCTTAATCTGTTCCGTTAGATCCATTTTCAAACCCTAGAAAACTCCTATTCAATCTACATGACACAGTTTGGATACCATCTTGGAATACTGAGCTTTTCCTGGCTTACTTGCCCCAATGCACTATAATTCTTCTATTTGTACAATTCCCCCCACTATACTGTGAACTCTTAAATGGAAGACAGGATTTACACATAATTATTTTTGGTCTTAGTGCCTAGCACATTTTCTGAAATTTAATTATTTGAATATGAATCATTAGATGTGTGGAAAAAAGCTAGGTAATAGTGTTTAATAAGGATTAAGATAAGCATGTCCTTTCTAATATTTCAGGAGGGAGTAAATCTTTACCTTTCTCACTGATATGGAAAATTTTATCTTATTTTTAAGATTTGTTTATTTATTTTTGAAAGTCAGATTTTATAGAGAGAGAGGGAGATACAGAGAGAAAGAGATTTTCCATCCACTGGTTCACTCCCCAGATTCCTGCAATGGCCAGGTCTGGGCCAGGCCAAAGCAAGGGGCCAGGAGCTTCTTCTGGTCTTCCGCATGGATGCCAGGGGCCCAAGTAAGTGGACCATCTTCTGCTTTTCCCTGGCCATTAGTAGGCAGCTGGATCAGAAGTGGAGCAGCCAGCACATGAACTGACACCCATATGGGATGGGATGCTTGCAACTCAGGCATTGGCTACAACACCAGCCCCAGATGTGGAATATTTTAAATAATATTGTGGTGCAAAAGTCTCTTATTTGAGATTTGGAAACCTGTTATTGTAGGTCAAACTCTGCCACTGCCTAGGTCTTCGTCATTTGAAGTTTTGGGGCCTCAATTTCCTCAGCAATAATCAGGGGGTCTTCAGTCCCCTCTAACAAAAAAAAAAATGCTGTAATTTCATGACTACTATGCCAGAGTACTTTCTTTTATCTAGAATAAAGGAAACAATTTAGGCAACAATCAGGACAAATTTTCATTAGAAAACCAGTCTCCATTCTCTATCAGAAAATACAAGACAAAGTAAAATGAAACATCTTGAAATTGCCAACAACCTCACTTCTAAAACGCAATTTCTTTTTGGCAGCAGTGAGTAGCACTGTGCACTGGTTTCTACATAAGTCCCACTTTGCAGCAGAATATGCATGAGTTTCCTGTGTTGTGTTGCCCTTAAGGATGGCAAATGTAAGTCTGAGCCAGTCTAAATGCGAGTCATCTAATTTGGCTTTGACCCTTAACATAGGCACCACCCCTGAGATAGATTTAAAGCCTGCAATCAGAGTTTAACTCTTGAAAAGAGGAAGTGGCTGAATAAATAGTTTTAGGGTGTGTTGGAAGTTCCCTTTTGTGCTAGAATGAATTCTGGGTCAAATACAAAATAATCCCATAAGAGAGGGTTAAAGGGCCGGCGCTGTGACGCAGTGGGTTAAAGCCCTAGCCTGAACTGTTGGCATCCCATGTAGGCTATGGTTCCAGTCCCGGCTGCTCTACTTCCAATCCAGCTCTCTGCTATGGTCTGGGGAAGCAGTAGAAGATGGCCCAAGTCCTTGGACCCCTGCACCCACGTGGGAGGCCCAGAAGAAACTCCTGGCTCCTGGCTTCGGATCAGCGCAGCTCCAGCCATTGCACCATCTGGGGAGTGAACCAGTGGATGCAAGACCTCTCTCTCTGTCTCTACCTCTCTCTGTAACTCTGTCTTTCAAATAATTAAAATGAAATAAATCTTAAAAAAAAAGGTTTAAAAAAAAAACAAAAAGAGAGAGAGGGTTAAAACCTTCACCAGATTGTTTTGTATTTCCCAAGTCTTCTATTGAGAGGAAACTCGCCAACCTATTTTAAAGACTTGAGTATGAATTACTGTGAAGAAAATGAGAAACATGACCTCAGCATGAGAAGACTTGCAAAAACAAAACTTTATGTTTCATCATGGACATTGATGCCGGAGGTAGCCCAGGAGATTTAAATCTTATAAAAACAAGAAATTAGAACAATAGCAACAAGAACAAATACTTGTAATTCCAAAGAGCTGACCACATTGATAGTTTTCTAAAGATTATTTAATATTTTACAAATGAACACCATATGGAATTTTCATGGATGTTTTGTGACACAATGTTATAAATACACAAAAAAAACACATTTTAAATTATTTCTCAGTTTTTACTGTCTACCACTTTCAGGAAGAAAGCACTCAGTTGAGTGTTAGTGTTCAGGATTTTTGTTGTTCTTGTTCTTTCCTTCTTACCAGTACAGCAGGGGGAAAGGCTTGGGAATTTTTTCAGGTAATTAATTTTTCTGTCCCTTTTGAAAATAAAATTGTTAAATAAAATTAATATTAATGTAACTTGCCATTGAAATCAGCACAATGATTTCTTCCCCCTATTGATTCATGGCTGTTAGAACTCATCTGTTAATATTTTGTCCTAAGTAGGAGGAATATTAATCAGAACAGATACTCACTGAAGGTATTATGTAGATGTCTTCACAGCAGCACTCACACTGCCTCTTGCACCTGAGAGCAAGTAGTTCTTTGATGTTAAAGAAAGAAATTCTTTTCTTTTTTTTTTATTTTTTATTTTTTACAGGCAGAGTGGACAGTGAGAGAGAGACAGAGAGACAGAGAGAAAGGTTTTCCTTTGCCGTTGGTTCACCCTCCAATGGCCGCTGTGGCCGGCGCACCGCGCTGATCTGAAGCCAGGAGCCAGGTGCTTCTCCTGGTCTCCCATGGGGTGCAGGGCCCAAGCACTTGGGCCCATCCTCCACTGCACTCCCAAGCCACAGCAGAGAGCTGGCCTGGAAGAGAGGCAACCGGGACAGAATCCAGCGCCCCAACTGGGACTAGAACCCGGTGTGCCGGCGCCGCAAGGTGGAGGATTAGCTTGTTGAGCCACGGCGCCGGCCAGAAATTCTTTTCACAAGTGACAGAGTGACTACTGCTTTCTACTGCATTCTGAGCATAGTAGGGAAAATAAATGAATAAAATGTTAGCAGAATGTCTGCCCTCAGGGAGCTTATAAGTGATGATGGAAACACATAACAAACACCAAGGGATTGGTATCCAATTACACAGCATAGAAATTTTAAAAATCTAAATTTCATGGCCAAGCTAGTGTTTAGCCAAAATGAATGCATTTCTATTTATTTGGCTGTGCTTTCACTTCAGAGTTTATTACTGGCATGTTTGTGAAAATCAGATGAGGACCTCCAGCCACCAGTTCAATTCAGTCCTTCCATTAACATTGGCAACTCTGACTTCCTGAGCTTTGTTCATTTACTTAGATGCTTTAGAGACCTGCCAAAAGGACTTGTACACTTTTTATTAGACATGGTAAAAGGCTGGGACTTGGCTTAGGTCATATAATTTCGCAAATGGACAGGGATTTTATGGTGGGCCTGCTTAGTGTGTGCTCTCTGACATAACCTCAAAGAACTGGAGCTATTGTCTGTGAGGAAAGACTTCATCTCCATTCCCCTGCCTTCCATGATACTCTCTGCTGTGTGAGGACCCCCATCCTGATGCAATGACCTCTGCATCACAGGAGGAAGTCATCTCTGTTCTTCCAGTAAATTCTTAGCCTTTGTACCCTAAGCCTAAATGGTGAAAAGTAATAGTGTGTGCTTCTCGCTGCATGCCAAATTTGCTTTGAGGTTTGATGAAAGCAACATAGCAACTTCATAAATGGAATATAAAGTTCATTTCATCTCTTCTAAAGATAAAATTCCAAGAGGCATTTCACTATTGTAAAGTAGAAATTTTGCTACATTGTCAGGGAAGGGAGTCTTTTCATCTTCTCAGCTTTAGGAAACAACTCTATGAGCAGATGCTGAGGCACTACTATTACGCAATGACTTCAGTTCCACAGCAAGCACTACCTCCTGTTAGCCTAGATGTCATCTCCTAATTCTTGCACTCTCTCCCTTCCTAAGACTGCACTGTGCTTCCTTGAAACAGTAAATTTTTACCAAGGACAAACATCCTGAAGTTCCTGTTACACAGGCAACTCTTCTCCTAAACACATACAGGAGGTCACTGTCACCCCCTTAAGTCTATGCTTGCGTGTCTTTGCCAGCCCCTGTATTGAAATCTGTACCTTTGAAGAATGGCATATTCTTCCTTGCTTGCTTTCCCTGTATGCTACCTAGCAATAAAAGGGGACAAACTATTGGTACAGTGAACAATTTAGATGCACCTTAAGGGTACTATAATGAATAATAAAAAAAGGCCAATTTCAAAACATTATCTATTGTACAATTCCATTACATATCATTCTGGAGATGACAAAATTACAAATATGGAGAACAATGGTTGCCAGATTCTTAGAGGAGGAGACACAGGGTGTGAGTCTAAAGGGGCAGCATCAGAGACCTCCTTTGTGTTAGAACTGTTCTGTGTTTCAGTTGTGGTGGTGATGCTTGTGCCGATCGTGAAGTATGATGACATGTAAAGCACTACACACAAAAACAACAAAAAAGTGTATGCACACAATTGGTACACCTGTATAAGATCTATAATCTAAAAAAGTATTGAGTCACTCAGTTTCTTTTTTTTTTTTTTTTTTTTTATTTTTGACAGGCAGAGTGGACAGTGAGAGAGAGAGACAGAGAGAAAGGTCTTCCTTTTGCCATTGGTTCACCCTCCAATGGCCGCCGCGGTAGGCGCGCTGCGGCCGGCGCACCGCGCTGTTCCGATGGCAGGAGCCAGGTGCTTATCCTGGTCTCCCATGAGGTGCAGGGCCCAAACACTTGGGCCATCCTCCACTGCACTCCCTGGCCACAGCAGAGAGCTGGCCTGGAAGAGGGGCAACCGGGACAGGATCGGTGCCCCGACCGGGACTAGAACCCGGTGTGCCGGCGCCGCAAGGCGGAGGATTAGCCTGTTGAGCCACGGCGCCGGCCCCAGTTTCTTATTTTGGATAATGTTCTGCTACTAAACAAGATGTCGCCATTCAGAGGGGTATAAGAGACAGTGATTTCCATACTATTTTTTAAAAGTCCTATGAGTTTATATATAAAAAGCAATAAAAATAAAATGGAAAGTAAAAGGGATCCTCTCTAACCCTTAGCATCATCTTACATGCTACATAATTTACTTGTTTATTTCCTTTATTCTGTCTCTCTTCCACTAGGATGTGAGCCCCACGCAGGCCAGGGATTCTCACCTGCGTTGTTCCATGCTGTATCCATGGCACATAGTGCAATAGTGGGTACACATTAAGCTCTCTATGGAGGGCCAATGTTGTGGCATAGCAGATAAAGCCACCTCCTGGTATGCTGGCATCTCATATAGGTGCTGGTTTGTGTCCCAGATGCTCCACTCCCTATCCAGATCCCTGCTAATGACCTGGGAAAAGCAGCAGAAGATGACCTAAGTGCTTAGGCCTCTGTCACTCACATAGGAGACCAGGAAGAAGCTCCTGGCTTTGGCTGGCACACACTTGGTCATTGAGGCCATCTGGGGAATGAACCAATTGATAGATCTCTCTCCCTCTCTTTCTGTAACTTTGACATTCAAATAAATAAATAAACTTTTTTAAAAAGCTCTATGAAGTAATACTATATTATGATTAATATCTATAATACATTTAAAATCATCTTATTATTCCTACTATCATGACCTCTGATTATGATGCTAGCTTTGATACTATCTAGAGCTTTATTAAATCAGTTGAAACTTTGTATACTTTTCTCATTCAATAAATTAATAATGCTTAAGATATTGAATCTAAAAATCATATTATAATACACAGCTAGCAGAAATATCATTTCACATAAACTTCTTACAAATGAATATATTCCAATGACCTTTACAAAGTTAGTATATGACACAGTGATTTATCAGAGATGTAGCTACTGTTTTAAGTGCCAAGATGACCATCAAAGCATTATTAATAACCATGGGGTGAGTGGCCTTTTGGCTCAGCATGTTAAGCTGTGACTTGTTATGCCAGCATTCCATACTGAAATACCAGTTCAAACCCCACCTGCTCCACTTCCAATTCAGCTTGTTGCTAATGTGCCTAGGAATGGAGTGGAAGATGGTCCCAGTACTTGGGGCCCTGTCATCTATATGAGAGACCATGATGGAGTTCCTGACTCCCAGCTTTGAGCTGGCCCAGACCTGGCTGCTGTGACCCTTCAGGGAACGAGCCAGCAGATGGAAGATCTCTTTCTGTTGTCATGCCTTTCAAATAAACACATAACTAAAAAAAAAAAAAGTTGGAAAATTTGAAGTAACCTGAATGTCCAATAATGAATAAAGGTCTATATATTTTTGGTGTAATATATCATAATTTGGAGCATTTTTCTGAAAACAAAGATCTAATTTTATGAAGGAATTACTTGTAAATAGAGTTCTAATTCACAATAACTTAGTCATATCTCAAATGTCTATTCTTCAGCAACATCATGTCTGCCACTGTATCTATTAGTTATTAAAGTTCCCTTTTAACAGTATCTTCTATAACATACCTATATTTTCCATTATACAAATAAATGGGAAAATATTTAATTTGTAAATTAAAAGAAAGAGTGAGTGTGAATTCCATTATTTTGATCTCATGCCATAATTGAATCTGTAAACAATGTGAATTATTAATACCTTCTCCCAAAAAGAGTTATCAAACATGCCAAGCAAGTAGATTAAATGAAATGCAGGGTGGGTGGGTGGTCCAGCTGTTGAGATGCAACCACCACACCCTATATCAGAATGCCTGGGTGTTAAGTCTCACTTCCACTTTTGATTTCAGCTTCCTACTATTGAGCATCTTATGAAAGAGCAGGTGATGGTCCAAGTAGTTGGGTTCCTGCTGCTCACTTGGGAAACCCAGATTGATTTCCCAGCTCCTGGCTTCAGCCTGCCCATTCCTAGCTCTTGCAGATAAACAGCAGATAAGTGCTCGCTTTCTCTCTCTCTCTCTCCCCCTCTTTCTCTGTCTCCCTTCAAATAAAATGAAAATAAATAAAAAATCATTAAAGTTTAACAACATAAAAAAGTGAAATGCAATTGAACTCTTTATGTAGTCAAGCATTAAGTCTTTGACTATATTGTAAAATAAAAATGTTATCTCAAAAGCAAAAAAAAAAGAAAGAAAAACATATCTGTTCCTAAATTCCATAAGGAAAACTAACAATGACAAAGTGATAGACCCATACTGAAAATTATTGTTAATGATTATTCATTTAGAATATATATTTGGACAGAAATATTTTTTCATTTAGAAAATATCTGGGGGCCATTGCTGTGGTGTAGCAGGTAAAGCTGCTGCCTGCAGTGCCAGCATCCCATGTGGGCACCGGTCCAAGTCCTGGCTGCTCCACTTCTGATCCAGCTCTCTGCTGTGGCCTGGGAAACCAGCAGAAGATGGCCCAAGTCCTTGGGCCCCTGCACCCACGTGAGAGACCCAGGAGAAGTTCCTGGCTCCTGGCTTCAGATCAGCTCAGCTCTGGCCGTTGCAGCCATCTGGGGGGAGTGAACCAGCAGATGGAAGATCTCTGTCTCTCTCTCTCTCTCTCTGTAGCTCTCCCTTTCAAATAAATAAATAAATCTTTTTTTAAAAAAGAAAATATATTTGGACAGAAATAATTTTTTTAGACCAAAAAGAAAAAAATGATGAAATTCATTGCCAAACACTATTTATCTATTTAAGTTGAAGTTAAATATGAAAAACCTAGTATATCTTGGAAAATTATATGTGAAAATTTCAATTATTTATATTTTATGAAGATCAAAATTCATACAAATACCACTCATTTTTCATCAGCCTGTAAAATATCTCTTATTTTCAAACAGGTTCTTTGAGAGTGAGATAAGAAGAGGCAAGGAATAAATTTATGTTCTTTCTTTCTCTGAGAAGACAAGTTTTCTTATCCTCTGATTGTTCACTTATTCAAGATACAAACACAAGACTCTTGTGTTCACATATATTACGCTTGTTTTTTGAGATACCACACAGAATTGTAGTTCTAATTACAGCTAAAACTTTAAATGATTCAAGGGCACAAGGAGGTAAAATATGTGAAAATTTAAATTAAGCATAATTAACTATAAATACAGTTAAATACAGTGAAGCATACTTACTTCATTATAGTGAATAAAACCTCACAACTCAACAAAAATTTTTCACTTACAATTGAAGTTCACAATAGTGTGGTCTTTTTCTGGCTGAGGTCTTTGAAGAATTCATTGGCCTGTGACTCTAATTACGTTCTCTACTCTTTCTGTTCTCGGAATCATTAAGGTCCTTTCCATTTGGCTAATTAAGAGACCTTCCCACACTACACACTATCATGAGATGGTTAATGTGCTCACATACAAACTTTAACTGTTTTTGTTTAAAAAAAAAAGTCACCATGAAAGCAGTTAAAGTTAATTAGCATAACTCCAATTAGGAATCACAACATTACTGTGTCAGTATAAGCAGAAAACATTGCTTCTGAATTCTGTGTGCAAATTATGTTTGCATTCTTTTTCCTTTTACTTGGAGTTTTCCACTTCCAGTAAGAATTATTATTGCTATTGTGTTCTGAAAAGTCATCCTATACTTGACAATTTTCAAAATAGATATGAATATATATGGATCAAACTCTCCTGCTTTTGGCTGAACTTTGAACATGAAAATTCAAAGACCATATAACCCGCAAGATTTTAAACATGACATATTATTTTAAAAGTCATATCTCTTCCCCCTGTATTCAGAGAGAAAACTGTTATTCTTCCTGGATTAATGAAAGATATTGAAATTCGACAACATAGTTCATTGGTTCAAGATATCTTAACATCGTAACATAATGCCTACGAAGGACATTTACCCACCTTTTGAAAATTTCTAAAGAAATATAGACATCCAGGCCATTTTAGTAAAGAAATAAGTTTCATAGAGAATTTCTTCATGCTGGGCCAGAATCTGCCTTCCCATATTGTTTGATATCAAGAGTCTTTGTTTTTGTTTATTGATTCATGTATTTTTTTTTTTTATTTCAAAGGCAGAGACAGAGAGAAAAGGAGAGAAAAGGCCGGCACGCGGCTCACGAGGCTAATCCTCCGCCTTGCGGCGCCAGCACACCAGGTTCTAGTCCCCGTCGGGTCGCCGGATTCTGTCCCGCTTGCCCCTCTTCCAGGCCAGCTCTCTGCTATGGCCCGGGAGTGCAGTGGAGGATGGCCCAAGTGCTTGGGCCCTGCACCCCATGGGAGACCAGGAGAAGCACCTGGCTCCTGCCTTCAGATCAGTGCGGCGCCGGCCGCAGAGCGCCAGCCACAGCGGCCATTGGAGGGTGAACCAACAGCAAAGGAAGACCTTTCTCTCTGTCTCTCTCTCTCACTGTTTACTCTGCCTGTCCAAAAAAAAAAAGAGAGAGAAAAAAAACCTTCCAGCAGCTGTCCCATTCCCAAATGCCTGTATCAACATAACTGGGTCAGAGGCCAAAGCCAGAACTTTGGAACTCAGTCTAGGTCTGTCAAAGGCTTCATCTGCGTCCTGCCAGCATGTGCATTAGCAGTACAGCCAGCACTCACACTCACCCACTGCCATCCTGGCACCCAGGAAATCCAAACAGCTCGTTAACAGCTGTGAATTGCCTAAGTTTCATGCTGGAAAATACATTGACTTCTGTTCTGCGAAAGTCCTTCAACACTGAAGGTGTCTGTTATTCTCCTTATAATTTGCTAAGTGTTCTGCTTCTGCATTTATAACCCTTTCACCCCAATTTCTAAGGCTCTGAGAACTGTGATTGTGTTCTATTCAGTCTCCAAGTGCATACAGTGGCCCAGGGACTTCCAGTTGGCAGGTAGAACACTGGAACATGCAAAGCCTGTGTTTCAGAGTATCACTGAGTAAAAGGCAAACAATAAAACCCTACATATGCAAACTTAATTTTTAGTAGCCATATTAATAAAAAATAAAGAGACTGGGTTCAGGTTTATTTATATATTTCATTTCACCCAGTATATCCAAAATATTGTTTCAACATCTCATGGATATGACACATTATTAATATTTTAAATTTTTATATTTTTATTAAATGTTCAAATTCTTTAGTGGGCATTTTACATCTCAATTCAGACTAGTACATTGCAAGTACCCAATGGATATATGTGCCTGGTGGATACAGAATTAGAAGCACACTTCTAGCTAGCTTACCAATCCAAAATTTCATCAGTGTTTTTAAAGTTCATGTAACACCCTAAATTCATATGGAGCTATGGTCAATAAGGGCCGGCACCATGGAGCAGTAGATTAATCTTCCACCTGCAATGCCGGCATCCCATATGAGTGCTGGGTCAATTCCCAGCTGCTCCACTTCCAATCCAGCTCTCTGCTATGGCCTGGGAAAGCAGTAGAAGATGGCTCAAGCCCTTGGGCCCCTGCACCCACATGGGAGACCAGGAATAAGCACCTGGCTCCTGGCTTTGGATCTGCCCAGCTCCGGCCATTGCAGCCATCTGGGGAGTGAACCAACGAAAGGATGACCTTTCTTTCTGTCTCTCCCTCTCACTGTCTGTAACTCTACCTCTCAAATAAATAAATAAAATCTCAAAAAAAAAAAAAAACACCTAAATTAGCATGTCTATTTCTATCTCTCATCTATATTTTGAGAACCTGATTTTTTATAAACTGAATGCTTAAATTCACCCTTATCACTAGTTTACTAAAGCAACTTCTCATTCCCATTTGTTCATTCAAAACTGTAGTAAGTATTCTTTTCTCTATTTAAATGTCATTTAAGTATATGTTAAAGGAGAGTGTCAAGAAAGCAATATCTGCTAATAATACACATAAGGCCCTGGCATATATATGTATAAATTATAATTTTCTAGACATGGCGATTTAGCCAGATTGAAAGCTGCCTAACTGCATGAGCATTTACCACATCATCTCTTCCCTACTCCACAATGATTTTCATATTATCCAAAGCCTTTACACAACTTGCTTCCTTCGTCTTAGGACCTATGGTAACCAAAAGAGCCATCAGTGATTCTCATCTCTTTATTTTCATGCCTGCGGGCACTCTCTTTTCACCTGGATCACAGTTGCTTCTATATAACAAATAGCAATAGTAATCGTTTATACATTTCAAGAATAGGTCCAAAAAAGCATGCATACCTCACCTGGCCCAACTATCACAATTTAACCCTCCCTGGGGGAAAACAGATAAATCGCTATTGGGACCCACAAGTAGCGTTGTGGAGAGGTTCACATGGAAACTGAGGCTTTTCAGCCCACAGCTGGTAGCTAATTGCCAGTCATGTGATTGAACCCCTACTGAAGTACAGAATATCCAGTTCTAGTCAAGCCTTAGATGGCTTTAGTTGCCACAACTGACATCAATCACACAAGATACCTCAAGTTGGAACTGTGCATCCAAACCTTTCCAGAAGTCACCATATACAGAATTCATAATCTTGATAAATTACTATTGTATATAATTATTTTTTGCATATGCAGCATTAGGAACACAAAATAACATCTTAGTACTTAGTATGATAATCTTTTGTTAATACTGTGTTTCCGGGGCCGGCGCTGTGGCATCAGCGCCAGTTCGAGTCCCGGCTGCTTCTCTTCCAATCCAGCTCTCTGCTGTGGCCTGGGAAAGCAGTAGAAGATGGCCCAAGTCCTTGGGCCCCTACACCCACGTGGGAGACCTAGAAGAAGCTCCTGGCTCCTGGCTTCAGATCGGTGCAGCTCCAGCCATTGCGGCCATCTGGGGAGTGAACCATCGGATGGAGGACCTCACTCTCTCTCTCTCTCTCTCTGCCTTTCCTCTCTCTGTGTAACTCTGAATCTCAAATAAATAAAATAGATCTTAAAAAAATACTGTGTTTCCCAAAGTATGTCTCATAAACTCATCCAAGAATAAAGAATGTTCTGGGGCCCTGTGCTGTGGCACAGTAGGTTAAGCTTCCACCTGTCGCACTGGCATCCCATATGGGTGCAAGTTCAAGTCCCGGCTGCTCCACTTCTGATCCAGCTCCTTGCTAATGGCCTGGAAAAGTAGTGGTAGATAGCCCAAGTGCTTGGGCCCCTACACTCACATGAGAGAGTTGGAAGAAGCTCCTGGTTCCTGACTTCAGATTGGTACAGCTCAGGCCATTGCAGCCATTTGGGAAATGAACCAGCAGGTAGAAGACCTCTCCTTCTGTATCTCTGTCTGTATTCTGCCTCTCAGATACATAAATAAATCTCAAAAAAAAAATGTTGAGTGAGTTTGAGATACACTGAATATGTTTTTTCCCATTTGATGATTTTTGATGCAGTTGATTAAAATGTCTGTGATGCCTTTTAGTAGAGATCTCTGCTGAACCATAATTCAGTCTGTCACTTCCTCAATGCACATAGACTCTACTTTTTCCCACCATATTAAGCCTATTATACTTTTGTGGACCTCTATAAGAATGAGGAATTTTTTACTAATACAACACACTATTAGGAAATAGGTCATTTAATCATCTTAGATCCTTATGACAGAAAAAGTAAGTATCAGACTTTTCCAGAGAAATAAAAAACTAAAGATTCAATTGACTTAACATATATATAACATATATATGCATATATACATATATGTATATATCTACATGTATGTTGTAAACATATGAAGAACTAAAGCTGGGTGCTCTATCTTGTAGTTGAAAATCAAAACCTGACATGTTTTTGGGAGAAATAAACCACTAGTATATAAATACAAATGAGGATTCTATTATATTTTACTATTAAAAGACTGCCATGGGCAGCAAAAATTTCTCAAGAAAAAAAAATTCTGCTACCTAGAAAACTGTTTGTACTCCATCATTTGCTAATTCTATTCTTTTATTATTTCTGGTGATATTTTACCAGAGTATCTGGAGCAATTACTTGAAACTGAAACTGTTTTTTAAAAAACAAAACAAAAAACACTTACTTTCCCAATTACTTGAGCTTAGGTGTCTATACTATATACTATATATTATAGAGTTTATTTCTCTATGCACATATCAGAGATTCTCTTACTGATAAGTTATTTCATATTATGTTTTTATTTCTTTAGTTTAAGATAACACCAATGTCCCCTGAAACAAAATCCTGAAATGAAATAAACTTTGAATTCTGTATATTTGTGGGAGAAGCATTCTTTTTTACATACATTCTCTAGTGGGCATTTTAGAATATGCCCCAAGAACTTTAATTGTGCAACCAATATTTAATCTACTGATTCCAACTCCATTAATTAATTTGAAATAATCAAAGGCATTTATTAAATACAAGGATGTTCAATGCCACAGTTGTTTTGTAATAGTGATGGATTAAAGTGCTCTTAATATCAAAGGAAGAAAATGAATAAATTAATTACTGTATAACTTCTTGAAAGGAATGTGGAGCAATGAAAAATTATGTTTCTGAAAAATACTTCAGGGATAAAGCTCATGATGGAATGTTCAGAAGAGTAAACTGTACTAGACTACACTATGATTTTATCTACCCATGGAAATGTATATACATATTAATGACAAAAAGACTAGACTTAGATGAGATAAACCAACGTATCAACGGTGGCTTTTTCCTAAAAGTGATGAAAAAAGATAATTATTGTCTTTATTTTTGTCAGTATTTTCAGATTCTCTATAATATACATACATTATTTTATACATAAAAAGAAAAATATAATTTCAAAACATTTAATTGGGGGCCAGCGCTATGGTGCAGCAGGATAACACCCTGGCCTGCAGTGCTGACATCCCATATGGGTGAAGTTTGAGCCCAGCTGCTCCACTTCTGATCCAGCTCTCTGCTATGGCCTGGGAAAGCAGTGGAAAATGGCCCAAGTCCTTGGGTCCCTGCACCCAGAAGAAGAGCAGAGAACCAGAAGAAGCTCCTGGCTCCTGGCTTCAGATCGGCGCAGCTCCGGCCATTGTGGCCATCTGGGGAGTGAACCATCGGATGGAGTTCCTCCCTCTCTCTCTCTCTCTCTCTCTCTTTGCCTCTCCTCTCTCTGTGTAACTCTGACTTTCAAATAAATAAATAAATAAATAAATAAATATTTTTTAAAAATTTAATTGAATCTGTGATAAATTTGTACCTGTATTAATATCTATCACAAAAAAAGAAAATTTGTAAAAACTGGCTTTCAAAAATCTTTCTCAAATTTCTTAAGCCCCTCCCTCTCTTTCTCCCTTCCTCCCTCCCTTCCTCCCACCTTCTCTCCATTTATTGTCCCCTCTAAGGAATTTTTGTTTTCTTCTGCTTTAACTAAGTACAATATAGCCAAAACTGATACTAACATATTTTTCACACATTATCATCTTTCTTTAATAAAAAGGTTAACTAGAAAGCAATCTGGTAGCAGCCGCAAGAACAACAGAGAAAGACAGGCATTCAATAGGCACTGGAAGGCAGGGGGACTTCAGTGTGAACACTAAGTCCCACACATTTGGATACAGGCATTTTTCTAGACTGTACTTTCTTCAAGTTTGTCATTAGAGAGATTTTTTTTGAAATATTAGTGTACCACAAGTGTATGAAGCTTAACTGCCTAGACAAACCCATGACCAGATCATGCTCTCCCACAAACTTCTGAACTATGTGTCTGTAATTGTAGAGCACTGAATACTAAGCCCAGGACGTAATTAGATAACTCACTAGAGAAGACTTACTTTTTCAAGCAGCGGTGCATGCAGGATTCATTTTACAGTGATTAAATTTTAGCTAAAATAGATATTTATCATACTGAAGATTTTGTCTGCAGAGCTACACGACTTTTATAGTTCTACACTGAAATAAGTGCATAATGCTATCATTCTTCCTCAGAGCATCAAATTTGGAGGACAAGATACCAATCCAGCAGATGCAGCATAGGAATAGTTGATTTGTTCCCTTCATTAGATGGAGTTTAAAGGAATCATTCAAGTATTACTTTTTTTTTCTTTTTTTTTTCTTTTTGACAGGCAGAGTGGACAGTGAGAGAGAGAGACAGAGAGAAAGGTCTTCCTTTGCTGTTGGTTCACACTCCAATGGCTGCCGTGGCCGGCGCGCTGCAGCCGGCGCACCATGCTGATCCGAAGGCAGGAGCCAGGTGCTTCTCCTAGTCTCCCGAGGGGTGCAGGGCCCAAGGACTTGGGCCATCCTCCACTGCACTCCAAGGCCATAGCAGAGAGCTGGCCTGGAAGGGGGGCAACCGGGACAGAATCCAGCGCCCCGACCGGGACTAGAACCCAGTGTGCTGGCGCCGCAAGGTGGAGGATTAGCCTGTTGAGCCACGGCGCCGGCCTCAAGTATTACTTTTATACTCATAAGTAGCTAATTCTCTATGTGCACGTATACATTCTAATTATGTTGAAGCAATAGTAAATTCAAGTTTCTGATCACAATTGTAAGACATGCTAAGGAAAAAGTTGACAGTGTAAAATAGTTAACTAGTTCACTTAACATGCAATAAGAAAACTCTGAGAATTAGCTTAAGGAGATTTGCTAAAATATATTTGCTCCTACTTCATACCTGATTTTATCAGTTCTTTTATGCTTTTGCAGTTGTTGAAATATTTCCTGTGTCCAATGAAGGTGTACAGTATTATAGATTCATGAAAAATTTAAAAAAAAAACATGAAGGAAATGTTTTATATAAAACTCTAATGTCTTTCCAAGAATGACTTAGAAAAACAATTGTTAAACAATTCAAAAAATTCAAATAATTCTAAATATATTGAAATAAAACAGGTTTTATAGTTTAATTTAAACTATTTGCATGCATGATTCAGACAAATCGAGAATTATAGGCTAAAATGATGAATGCCAAAATACAAGATGATAATTCATAATCACAAGTATTATTACTAACATGTTAGCATATCAAAATTTCATGATTTTTGGAATATTTTCTCTTTGGAAAAATATATTTCAATCTTGTGCACTGAAATGCATCTGGCAGTTATCTAGTTCATTATTTTTGAGAAATAATTAAAAGGAAATAGAAACAAAAATCAAAAGCATACTCTCTAAACCTGGAGAAGTATAATAAATGCCAGCCAATATTAAAAATAATATATATATAATGTAACATTCACTTGCCTTCGATTAAATTAATGCAAAGCCAGCTGATAAGATTTCAAGTCAATGAGGGAATTATTATGTCAGAGTATGGAATAAATCTATGCAGATACGCAAACCCTTTCTCAAAATGATAGTGTAATAAAAAGTCTATAGACATTGGAGTTACAATTATGGCACTTAGTTTCAGTTCTGCAACTGTGAAGTAGGGCTCTTGAGAAAAGTAGTTAACATCTCTAGCTCTTCCTCCTCTCTAACATAAGATATCACATCCAAGAGATAAAGACTTTGGAAGGTTTAAAGTGATAAACACACATCCCATGTCAATGGCAATAAATACTCAGCAAGAGTTTGTTCCCTTTTGAACAATCTATTATTTAAAATTAAAAAAAAAAAATCTCATTTTATTTGAAAGGCAGAGAGACAAAGAGAAAGAAACAGAGAAACAGACAGAGAGAATGCAGCTCTTCCATTCACTGGCTTACTCTCCAGATACTGGAAACAGTTGAGGCTAGGCCAGGCAGAAGCCAAGAGACAAACTGGGTGTTTCACGTCGGCTGAAGGGACACAAGCATTTAAACTATAAACTGTTGCTCACAGATTGCACACTAGCAGGAAGCTGGACTGGAAGTGGAGTAGCAGGCACTCAAATCAGGCTCTACAAAATGGGAAGAAGACATCCCAAGTGCTGTAATAATCACCGTGCCAAGCATTCACTCCTATAATCACTTGTCTGAAGTAACTGTCAAAACAGAATCAGGGTAAAGCATGGGAAAGGAATGAACAGAGAAATAACACAACACAAAAACCTCTTTTTTTTTTTTTTTTTTTTGATAGGCAGAGTTAGTGACAGAGAAAGAGAGAGAGACAGAGAGAAAGGTCTTCCTTCCATTGGTTCACCCCCTAAATGGCTGCTACGGCCGGCACGCTGTGGCGATCCGAAGCCAGGGCCAGGTGCTTCCTCCTGGTCTCCGATGGGGTGCAGGGCCCAAGCACTTGGGCCATCCTCCACTGTACTCCCAGGCCACAGCAGAGAGCTGGCCTGGAAGAGGAGCAACCATGACAGAATCTGGCGCCCCAATCAGGACTAGAACCTGGGGTGCCGGCACTACAAGCGGAGGATTAGCCAAGTGAGCCGCAGCGCTGGCCAAACAGCTCTTTTCTGTGTATATATTTTTAAAACGCTAATCAACAGAATAATGAATAAACTGTGATTTCAAAAATTGGGAATGCGAATTGCACAACATTATGGAAAACTGTATGAAGATTCCCACAAAACCTAAAAATCAACTTACAAAATGAACCAGCATTCTCACTCCTGGGGATATATCCAAAGGAAATGAAATCGGCATACAAAAGAATTATCTGTATTTCTATGTTTATAGCAGCTCAACTCATGATAGCTAAGATATGGGATCAACCTCGATGTCCATCAACTGGTGATCAGAGGCCGGCGCCATGGCTCAACAGGCTAATCCTCCGCCTTGCGGCGCCGGCACACTGAGTTCTAGTCCCGGTCGGGGCGCTGGATTCTGTCCCGGTTGCCCCTCTTCCAGTCCAGCTCTCTGCTGTGGCCAGGGAGTGCAGTGGAGGATGGCCCAAGTGCTTGGGCCCTGCACCCCATGGGAGACCAGGAGAAGTACCTGGCTCCTGCCATCGGATCAGTGTGGTGCACTGGCCGCAGCACGCCTACTGCAGCGGCCATTGGAGGGTGAACCAACGGCAAAAAGGAAGATCTTTCTCTCTGTCTCTCTCTCACTATCCACTCTGCCTGTAAAAAAAAAAAAAAAAAAAAAAAAAAAAAAAAAAAAAACTGGTGATCAGATAAAGAAAATGTGGATATTGACAGGATGGAATATTACTCAGCCATAATGAAGGACGAAATCCTAACACTAGTAATAAAATAAATGCAACCAGAAGTCATTATGTTAACTGAAATAAGCCAGAACCCAAAACACAATTATCACATGTTTTCTCTTTTATGATGTAGTTAATACAGAATATAAAAATTGTGTGAATGTCATATCATTTGGGTATATAGTTATAAATATTGTTTCACTATATAAATTGCAATATATTATTCTTTCCACGTTAAAAGAAAGAAGAGCCAGGGTTGGGGTAGAGCAAGGAAAGCTGCCGCCTGTGATGCAGGCATCATCTAAGGGCTCTGGTTCGAATCCCAGCTGTTCCTGCTAATGGCCTGGGAAAGCAAAGGAAGATGGCCCAAGTTATTGGACCCTTAACCCATGTGGAAACTCGCAAGAAGTTCCTTGCTCCTGGCTTTGAACCAGCCCAGCTCCAGCCATTGTGGCCATATGGAGATTGAACCAGAGGATGGAAAATCTCTCTGTCTCTCCCTCTCTCTGTAAAGTCTGTCTTTCAAATATATAAATAAATCTTTTTTAAAAAAGAAAAAGAAATAGAGAGAGGGTGAAGTCAGAACTCTTGGGGTACTAGTAATGCTATGCTCTTAATTTGGGTACTGGCTATCAGTGTGATCAGAGAAAAAAATCTCATTCATCTGCAAATTTATGTGCATTTATTGATATATATACTATATGACAAAAATGTTTAAACAAAATTTTAGCATCAAAATAAGCTTATCTTTTAATTTCATGTTTCCATGAACTTTTCACAGTACTATTATATGCAATGGCATACTCTATAACAGTAAAAATGTACATTTAATTTTTTAAAATATTTATTTATTTGCGAGTCAGAGTTACACAGAAAGAGGAGAGGGAGAGAGAGAGGTCTTCCATCTGCCGGTTCACTCCCCAACTCTTCGCAACAGACAGAGCTGCACCGATCCGAAGCAAGGAGCCAGAAGCCAGGAGCCAAGAGCTTCCTCCGGATCTCCCACGTGGGTGCAGGGGCCCAAGGACTTGGCCATCTCCTCCTGCTTTCCAAGGCCATAGCAGAGAGCTGGATTGGAAGTAGCCGGGACCAGAACTGGCACTCATATGGGATGCTGGCGCCTCAGGACAGGGCATTAACCCACTGAACCACAGCACCGGCTCCTAAGAATGAACATTTTACCATGCAACTATTGAAAAGTTTGTGAAAGAGGGTATGCAGGCATTTATCCTGTATGGGTCTATTTACATAAAACACAAAAACAGGCAAAACTAACCTATTATTTAGACAGTGGTCCCACTTGTAATGATTAGTGACTGCAAAGGAGCACTGCAATGTTTTGCTTCTTTTGGGTGATGGGTAAAGGGCAGTGTTTAGTTTACCAAAATCTATCAGGAAATCCTCAAAATAGAAATATATGAAAATTCCTTCATGTAGATATCGAAATGAATTTTAATATGAATAATTTGACGTTAAACACATATTTTTTAAAGATTTTTTTAGTTATTTATTCTAAAGTCAGAGAGTTACATAGAGAGAAGAGAGGCAGAGAGAGAGGTGTTCCAACTGATGGTTCACTCCCCAATTGGCCGCAATGGCCGGAGCTGCACCAATCCGAAGCCATGAGCCAGGAGCTTCTTCCAGGCCTCCCATGCAGTGCAGGGGCCCAAGGACTTGGGCTGTCTTCTACTGCTTTCCCAGGCCATAACAGAGAGCTGGATCAGAAGAGGAGCAGTCAGGACTAGAACTGGCACCCATATGGGATGCTGGCACTTCAGGCCAGGGTGTTAACCTGCTGCCCCACAGCGCCGGCCCCTAAACACATATTTTGCTCTAAGTTCCATGCATGATCTACTATGCCATATGTAATTATGACACATCAAGTATCAGTTTAGAAGGGTATATGAGGCCATTCCAGTATCCAAGGTCAGAAAGGAAGAGTTGGAGATTAAATAGGAAAAAGGGACTGTGAAACACATGCACACACACACACACAAAGAAAATCATTGCTCTTAAGTGATATTTTCTCTAAATCCTTTCCCTGTATGTTGTTAGGTTCTGGTTGCTAAGGTGTTCACAGGTAAAGCTCTTGTATTTTAAAGATTTGGCTCCTATAAACCAGGGGTTTTCAGTGCTGGGTGTGCATCAGATTCACTTGGGTGTGCTTCTCAAACCATGAATCCTGGGACATACCCACTGAGAGTCTGGGACTAGACAGTGGACATTTCTCATAAACTCCCAACTGCTATGCTGAGGCTAGCCACTGAAACACAGTGGTCCAGAAATAAAGGCTTTTATCCTAACTCACATTAAGAAAATTTAGAAAGATCTCAGCCTTTATATTTTCACCAATAAAACAAGAATAACACCAACATCTATAAAGAGAAGTTGTAAGGATTAAAGGTGTGCAAGTAAAGACTGACACAAAGTAGATGCAGTGTTAGAAAGCAGCTATTTTTATTTTTATTTCCAACCTTTCCCATGTCTGAAGTCTGGAAAGTTCCCAACCGATAGAAGAGACCAACTCACTTACATTCAGTTGTCTTTAACCTTGGCTGTACACTTAATCCCCTAGGGAATTTTTCAAAATCCAAGGTTTGAGCTACACTGCCAATCAATTAACCTAGATTTTTCTGCAGAGTAGCACTAAGAATAATTTTTGAAAATTCTCCAAGTGATTCACCGGTACCCCCACCATAGTGAATGTCTGATTTAGTCCCACAAACCTTGACTGAGTCATGCTTAGAACGTTTGCTGCCTGAAAAATAAAGACAGATTTCTAAATTGCCCTACACTAAACAATTAACATTTGTCTCAATTAAGGATGATACTAGGAAGGAAGCATTAACATAGCTTTCGGGAACAATCTATGCTGATCCTAAACAAACCAAAAATGTGCTAGATACTTTATAGTTACTCCATCAAGCATATAAGCACTGGCTTAATTAGCATATGCCTTTCTCCTTACACCAGGCAGGTATTCAAGATAGTCAATCTGAGATGTGCTCATGTTTTCCCCTTCATCATAGCCATGAAAAAAAAAAAAACTGACTAAAGATATGGGAGGCACGCAGGACTCAGATTACACCTGTCAATTTTGTTGTGGGACCTCCTAAGGGTACATCAAAAATGTTCCTCTAGAGTCTGTCAAGGCATCTGAATATGATTATCATTATTAACGACATACTTTCGAATATAATAATATTTAAGGAAGATAGGTTTTGATCATCTGTCACCATAAACAATTGAAAACAAAGCATCTATGTATAAAAACACACAAAAATAGAACAAGTGTACAATAATGTGTATTAATCTTAGTGGTGGTCATTTCCTAAGTCTAGAGACTAAAGAAAACAAAGTAAAAGATTTTATTCTGAAGTTAAAATTTTCTGTTAAAAAATAATTAAAGCCTCTAAATTAGTAACATTTTAAAAAATGAAAATTTAATGAATAATTTATAGAAATTGATGTTTTAAAAAATAAAAGTCTGTAGAAGATAAACAAATGGAGTTTTAAAAATAATTATTCACAGCGAAATTGAGAACATATACCAAGAGGGAGGGGAGAAGGGAATATCATTATAGTCTTAGAATTGTATACACATACAAATACACTTCTTTTACAGTTTTTCTGAGATTAGATTTTCTTGTTATTGAAATTAGAATAATAGTATCTGTCTAATACAATGCTTAATACATGATATTTCCCTTTCTTTAATTTTATATTTTCTTTGTTCTTAATTTTATTCCCATAATTGTTAATGGTTATTACAAACATGGGTGTACCACCCCCCAACACATACATACACATAGAAGTTAACCAGAGCATCTGTTTAAAATCATCAATGACTTCAAATTACTATCTCATTATAAACTGCATCAAATAAAATGGGATTCAAGTTCTTCTATAATTTAGACTGAATGAGATTTCCAGGTTTTTTTCTTTCTAAATTGTCAACCTCTAGCTAGCTCATTTGAATTGACTGCTATCCCTCATACTTAATGCAACTTCCCTGAAGTTCTATATTACCTGCCGAACTGGAATGCTTTTCTATCCATCTTTATCTGGCTGCTCTTCAAAGCTCAGGATAATCTTCCCTCTCCAACATGATTGCCTAGAGTGGAAATTTTCTCTATTCTTTGATATTACCACTCACGTGTTACATCATACAACGCTGCATGCAGTAGATATAAATGTCTGTGTTATATTACCTCTATTTGATTGTATGAGAGTACTTCAAACATGGAGGAAAGCGTATTATTAAAAGCCAAGTATATGCTTCAAAATAATTTTACACCAAAATAAATGTATCTTTTAATTCCATTCCTCAAATATTTCTTGAAGGAGATGGTTCACACAAACATAAACATAAACACACATACACACACACACATACTGCATAATGTCTAGCCCAGTGGTTTGCAGCTGGAAGATGATGAATAAATAAAATCAATCAATGAATGAAATAAGACTGAGAAAATTAGTTTTTTTTTATTTTTTAAATACCTTCTCACTTACAGTGATTGTGCTGTCTTAGAGTATCTTTTATTTCTGAAGTTAAAAAATACAATAAAATGAAGACTGAGTTGCAAGTATAAACTTATATTATTAATTATATTCACTTATTTTTGTATGTTTTCTCCAAATATCCAAAGTTAATTTAGTTTTTTTCTACTTTATAAATAATGTCTTTCTTCAAAAATAACCCTAGATTTACAAAAAATTAGTAGGTAAAAACAGAGGATGAAAAAACATGGTCAATTTCTGTGGTTAGAGCATGCTCATCGATGATATTATCTGGGATGAGTGGATGTGGCATGGCATAGCTTTACTTTTCATACACAGTAAACCAACTTATCTGAAAGCAATACTAAAAACTTATCTAAATAGACATTGAGTGACATAGACAGGGATGGAAATTTCTCAAAGTAATGGTACTAAGTATGCTTAATAAATTATCATGTTTTTCTATTTTTAAACTTTATCATTCCCAATTCTTTGAAAACCATATCAAATTTGTATAAAACTATAAACATGAAAGTCAGAACTAAAACATTTCTCACTTCTTTACACCCACATATTTGAGGCCTAAGATTTCAGAGACTTGGCATAATCTATATATTTGATGTAACAAATGGAACCTGAATTTTCCTAATTATCAGTTTCATTTTAAGAAATTAATCAGCAATAGCTTCTTATGAATTCAAATTTTTATTTTGCGGTAGGTACTGATTCACATGCAGTTGTAGGAAATAACACAAAGCAACCTCATGCTCTCCCTGATCACAGCATCTCACAAAAGAGCACATGATGGCAAACAAGAGACTGACCTATACTTAAACAAGGTAACGGAATATTTCCATATCCACAAAGAACTTTCACACTGCTCCATGAAGCAAATAAGGCCATTCTTCCTTCCTTCCTTATCCTCTGAAAGCCAGTAGTCTGTACTCTATTTCTATAATTTTATCATTCCCAGAATGTTGCACAAATGCAATGTCATAAACAGTCTTCTTTTAGGACTAGCTTATATTTTCACTCAGAAAAATTTCACTGATTCCTCCAAGTTGCTACACACATCAAAATTTGTTCCTTTTGATTTTTCAAAGCATTTATTATATGGGCATAACACAGTTTAGCCATTCATCCATTGAGGATCATCTTGCTTGTTTCAAGTATTGGTTACTATAAATAAAATCATGATAAACTGTGTGCAGGTTTTTATGGGAGCATAAATTTTCGTTTTTTTTTTTTTTTTTTTCAGATAAATGTGGTGGTTAGGTTGGATGTTGGTTGCGTATCCATTATTTCAGAAAATTACCAAAATATCTTCCAGAGAAGCTGCACCATTATACAATCCTAAAAGTTTCAGTGCATACTTGCCAGCATTTGGCATTGCTGTTTATTTTTCTTTGTTTTAGCCATTCTGAAAGGTGTGTTGTTGTGACATGCCATTGTGGTTTTAACTGGCTTGATGGCTACTGATGTTGAAATAGTTTCATGTACTCTTCTGCCTCCTACTTAGTCTCTCCAGTGTAATGTCTGTTCACGGCTGACATATTGCTGATTGCATAGTTGTTCCATTTTTGTCACTGCTCTCATTTTGTTGTTGTTCTATTTTCTTTATTGTTTTTAAGAGTTCTATTTTGTGAGTTCTTTAACTTGAGAACGCTGGTCCTTTATCAAGTACTATGTGAATTTCAAATATTTTCTTTTAGACTGTAGCTTGTATTTTTGTCTTCACAGCAGGGTCTTACATGGAGCAATTGTTTTTCTTTTTATGAACCATACCTTTAGTGTATAATTTAGTAACTCTTTTCCTAGCCTTAGATTCCATTTTTCCTATGTTGTTTTTCCTCTCCAAGTTTTACAGATTTATATTTTACTTTAAATTTATGATTTATTTGGAGTTTATAAGAGATGTGAGGCTTAGGTCTACATGCTGTCTTTGTTTTGTTGTGTGTTTTCTGTTTTGCCAATGGATATCCAATAGCTCCTGTTTCATTTGTTGAAAAGGCCATTTTTCATCCATGGAATTACTTTTGCACCTTTGCCAACAATCAATCAGACATATTTGGGAGGACCTATTTTTTGGTTCTCTATTCGCATTCATTGATCTGTGTCTATGATGCTGCCAGATCCACCCTTGCTTGCTACAGTCATTGAAATATTTTTTTAAGGTTCATTATCATTATACACATAGCAGTCCCTTTAAATTTAAATCTATAGGTGGATGATGTCATTTTAATAACTTTTTAGGATATTCAATATTTTTATTCATAAGAGTATTTTTTTCTTTTCACTGAAAGATGAGTCTTACAATCTCCCAATGACTAGAAATAGCATAGAATCAAAGTTAAGGAAAAAGGCCAAAACCTGATAAATATTAGGAAAAGATGTCTTTGGTTACAATGTCCCTGTCTTTGTCAGCATAAATTAATTTTAAATGAGAAAATATAAACTCCTATAAGAATAGACCATATGCATGAATATAGTCCAATAGACTAAAACCTTCAAAGAGGTCTTTTGAACTGTGAAATTCCATGTGTTCCAAGGCTTTGAAAGCATTATGAGTCTTTCTGCCTTAAGTCCATAAATTTTTATTGTCTATTGTAAAGCTCATAAAACTTTCTTGAATGATTTCCAATCATTTATTCTCCACAGAAACTAATCTGCTGAATTGTCTTTCCAACATTTACTTTGCTTTTAACTGCGCAAATTATATCTAAGTACAAAATACTCAGCAACCATACATACTGCTCTAATTGTGCTTTAGAGCTGACACAGAATAATGAAACACTAATTGCAATTAGAACATTTTATTTGTTCAGAATTAATTTCTTGGCTTGCCCTACTTGCATAATTACAACCATAAAGCCTACTATCAAATGTCACCAAGGAGTCCATTGGCCACAAACTGAAACAATGTTCTCACCAGTCCCTTCCCAATATACATACTGCAGCTCAGAGCACCGTCAGCAGCAACCTCCTGATCTGCACACACAGAAAGTACTCAACTATATAGTAAAGCTGAACCCGAAAAGTTCAGAAGCCCTCATTGTTGGATTTCCTAAAGCCTGACATTGTGCCCTCTGAAAAGGAATGGACTTGGATCAGCTCAAGCACCAGACAAATTGTTCCAATTACTTGCTATCCAGATGTGGAAAAAAAGAAAACTGTCTTCAAACCTCTGTTGTGCAACCTGGCTGGCAGTGTCCCTCTGCAGTTATTAGATATGCCAAGTTTTCCCTACACGTGTAGATGGCTAAGCAAAACTATGAACCATCAACTGACTGCATCACAAAGAAATGTGTTATTGAAAGAAAATAACTCTTTTACCTGTTTGACATCATATGCCAGGAGGACATATTTTAAATCTGGTGAAACTGAATGTTTTGATGCTTTGAAGGTTACCTAGAGAAAAAGAGAAAGAATTATCTTAAAAATCTTAATAACAAAGAAATTAACATGTATTTGGATATATGATGACCTTAAAAATTTTATGGAAAATACTTATTATAAAAACTATATATAAATTTCACATTGTTTTACAACAAAAAGTATGTTTAAATTCTATTATTCCTTGAGCTTTTGAAAATCCTCTTGCATAAATATCAAGAAATTTCAATTCTCATTATAACACTGTCAAATAGACATTCTCATTTTTATTCTATATTTGCATATATATACGGGCATGTATGATTATGTAATGGATATAAAAACTTGGAGAAGGGTGGAGGTCATGATACTGAATATAAAAACTTATAAATAGGCAAGATTCTTGGTCCAGCAGGTTAAGCTGACACTTGGGAGTGAAGCCAAGAGTTGGGAACTCAATCCTACTCTCCTATTTGGTGGAAAGAAACCCAACTACTTGAGCCATCTCACCTGCTGTCTCCCAGGTTCTGTCTTGGTGGGAAGCTGGAAGCTCAATCAAACCCAAGCACTCCATCCAATGTAGGACATGAGCATCTTAACAAATAAGGAAATGCTCACCCCATTTTTTATTCTAGAATGAGGTGACACTTCATTCCACAAAATGTAATAAGTGTTCCAATAGAGTAAGCAGAATAGTTAAGTATACTGAAAATAGATCTTTGTAAAAATTGAGAGTGGGAATGCAGGAGGGAGGGGGAGGAAAGGTTAGAGGGTAGGTTGGAGGGAGAGTAGGGGGGGAAGTGCCACTTTGTTCCTAAATCAGTGTATGTGAATTATATGAAACTTGTTTAACATAAATAAATTAAAAAATAAGAATAAACTAAGAATTTATGTTTAACATAAATAAAATTAATAAAATAAGAATGGCTGAAAAAAGCATAAACAAAGAACAAAGCTACTTTCCTTATAAGGTGGTGAGAGGGAGACAGAACAATAGAAAAGTAACTGGCTAACACCAGCCTACTCCCGGTTGCATCATTGTATAAAGATCAAAGCAGTGGAACCTCATGGCTTAACAGGTTAAACTACTGCCTGCAGCGCTGGCTTCAGGTTTGATTCTCACCTGCTCCACTTCCCCATCTAGCTCCCTCCTAATGTTCCTCGTAAAGCAGAGGAAGGCAGCCCAACTCCTTGGCCTCCTGTACCCAAGTAGGAGATCTGGAAGAAGCTCCTGGCTGCTGGTTTCAGCTTGGCTCAGCCCTGGCTGTTGTAGCCATTTGGGGAGTGAACCTGAGCAACTGGAAGATCTCTGTCACTGTGCCTTTCAAAATAAATAAATATTTTTTTTAAAAAAGAATTTTGCCTTTCATTTTTAAAAGACCCATTTCAATAGTAATAAAAGCAACAATAGTAACAATGTTAGTAGCTACCATTGGTTAGTCATCTATCATGATCTGCCAGTTGCTAAGAAATTTGTGCTTATCACAATCCTAATAGTCCTCAGAGAGTTACTGTGAAGTAGATATCCTCATTCCCCACCCTCCCCTTCATCAGCTTATTGTGCATTGAAATTTGATAGCAATTGGTCTGTGGGAGAATGTAGGGAGACACTGAAGACACAAGGTCAGCTCTCCTAACATTACTGTGTCTAGAACTGTATTGTTCTATTGAGAGATTATTAAGAGGACAGTATCAGAAAGCCTATTGTTGTTTACAAATCAGTTAAGAAGGTAATGTCCTGCATCCTACTGGGATTAGACTTCTCTAACTTACTAGTTGTTAATCTTTTTCAAGGTCGAAGAGAAGCAAACACATCAAGAGCATCCAGGAGGTCGCCTTGCATAAGCCTTGTATCATCTCACCAGACAGTTTTTGCAAAAAGCATCCCGATTTGGGTTCTAAATTATTTAAACAAAATCTCACCTTCCTTCTCCTCAACCACCCTCATGTAATGTCTCTCACACAAATTAACTTCACGCTCTCACAGGTGTGTCTAGGCCTTCATTAACAACATTTTAGTATCTTTTACAGTTTCTACAATTAGCCAGGCTGGCACTTTATTAATTATCAGTATACTCTTTCCAGCTTATGCAGCACACAAACTGGGAAAGCTTCCAAATATCTTTGCAAGGACCCAAGCTGCTGAATCTTTGAATTTACAGAGTGGTATGCAGATAACTGGGGCTGTGAAGAGCCTTATGATGATGGGGTAAAAGAAGCACCCTAATGGCTTACTCAAGGGACTTTGAGTGTCTCTGGCAAATCCCTCTTAGGATAAGCCAATAATGGTCTCTCTGTTGCATCTGGGGGATTAGATTTTTCAACCAGCCACAGGAGACCCCTTGGTTGACATTGACCCTAATTGCAGACATTAATATAATTCTGCTTAGTCTCTGCTCAACATGGCTTCAAATTAGTGCTTTGGGAAGCAAATTATTGCCAATAATGCTATATATCACCTACATATTTGATAAGCTAATCACTATTGAGATAGTAGAAGATGCAGAAACAGTAGTTATATGTGTTTATTGATTGCCATTACTCAGCAATGATGTCTACCTATACATATTTGACACCAGAGTGAAGAGAGCATAAAAATTCACGAATTGTGACATGTAGGAACATTACAGCTAGACAAGGTAGGATAAACACAGGAAAGTAAATATGCAGGGGACTAGCTAGACCGATTAAACAATAAAGACAAGACATTTGACCAAGTTAAAAAAAGGAAAGCTTGCTTTCAGACAGCTTGTGAGTGTGTTTTGGTGCCTTATTTGAATGTATCATTCATTTCCACCAAAACTCAGTTGTTCCACATTCACTACATGATAAGCACCGCACCACAGTAGATACTGATGATGGTAGAAGGGAATCAAACTGTGTTTTCCATCCCATATTGAGCAGGATAAATCAAGCACCAGGAGTGACTGTAGTCCATGGTTGTGGTGGTGGCGGTGAGACCCAAATCTTTTATTTTTTGTTTTTGTTTTTTAAGATTCATTTTTTTTTCACTTGAAAGGTATAGTTACAAACTGGGAGAAGTTTTCCATCTGCTAGTTCACTCCCAAAATGGCCACAGTGGCCGGAGCTGGTCTGATCAGAAGCCAGGAGCCAGGAGCTAGGAACCAGGAGCCAGGAGCTTATTCTGGATCTCCCACATGGGTACAGGGGCCCAAGGACTTGATCCATCTTCTGCTGCTTTCCAAGTACATTAGAAGGGAACAGGATCAGACGTGGGGCAGCTGGGATGCCAACCAGAGCCCATACGGGAAGCCGGCTCTGCAGGCAGTGGCTTTACCCTCTATGCCACAGTGCTGGACCCAGGACCCAAATGTTAAATGCCTTAAAGGGCTGGGTTTGGAGAGTCAGAATGAACCTGCTTGGGCAAGAAGAGGACAGATGGAGTGTCCAGCTGTATAAAAGGGGCAGTGGCCCCTCAGCTAGAGATAAGAACTGTCTTGTGAGACAAATAAACATTGGCACATTTCAAAATATTTTACAAGCTAAAAGTCAAGACTAAGTTAAAATGTTATGATTTAAAATTTGTAATCTAGGAGCCAATGCCGTGCTGCAATGAGCTAAGCTGCCACCAGCATCCCATGTTGGAGCACTGCTTCAGGTCCCAGCTGCTCTGCATTTGATCCAGCTCCCTGCTAATTTGCCAGGGAAGGTGCAAAAGGTGGGTCCCCCTACAACCCCTACAGGGAGACCCAGATATAGTTCTGGGCTCCTGGCTTCGGCTCAATCAGCTGCAGCTGTTGCAGTCATTTGAGGACTATATTCTTTCCTGGATTTATCAATTGACTAATTTTTTGGTTAAGTAATACTTTATATAAGATTGACTGAAGAGAGAAAAGACAGGCTATCAGGTTTAAACAACAAAATCTGGGGCCAGTGCTGTTGCGCAGTGTGTAAAAGCCCTGGCCTGCAGTGTTGGCATCCCACTCAATCCCCAGTTGAGTCCTGGCTGCTCCACTTCTGATCCAGCTCCCTGCTAATGTGCCTGGGAAAGCAGTGGAGGATGGCCCAAGTTCTTGGGCACCTGCACCCATATGGGAGACCCAGAGGAACATCCAGGCTTCTGGCTTCAGATCGGCTCAGCTCCAGCCATTGTGATCATTTGGGGAGTGAATCAACAGATGGAAGACCTCTTTCTGTGTCTCTACCTCTCTCTGTAACTCTTTCAAATAAATGAAAAGTAAATCTTTAAAAAATTTTTTATGTATTTGGTAGTAACATAAGTGAAAATTTCATTATCCAATGATTGCTAGTTAGATGAAATGATACACTCCAAACAAAATGCACAAAAAGCTTTAAAAACTACTGGGGAGGTTGGGGACAGTGCCCTGGAGGATTGCTCATGTTAACAGTGCTTGTGTTAGGACCCGCACTGTGGTATAGCAGGTAAAGCCGCCACCTGCAGTGCCAGCATTCCATTTGGTCACCAGTTCGAGTCCTGGCTGCTCTGTTTCTGATCCAGCTCTCTGCTATGGCCTGGAAAAGCAGTAGAAGATGGCCTAAGTCCTTGGGCCCTGCATTCACACGAAAGACCCAGAAGAAGCTCCTGGCTCCTGCCTTCGGATCAGCACAGGTCCAGCCATTGCGGCTATCTGGGGAGTGAACTAGCGGATAGGAGATCTCTCTGCCTCTGCTTCTCTGTAACTTTGCCTTTCAAATAAATAAATAAATCTTTAAAAAAGTAGTGTTTGTGTTATTATCAATGTGAATATGGTGCAGCCCATCATTGTTTCCACATGAGGAAACATTTAAACCAAAGGTGCTCCAAAATCAGATCCCAACTCAGAGTCCTCACTTTGGTAGCTGGGTTAAAATGAGTTGGACCTGAAAAGCCTCTCATGACAATCCAGACCTGCCATGTCAAGAAGCAAAGGGGGGGCGGGGGCATACAGAAGAGGGTATGTGTTTAAAGAAGACTGTGCACAAAAAGAAAAGATTCGTTTCGTTGGGTTATATATATTTTTTTCTTTTTCTTTTTTGACAGGCAGAGTGGATAGTGAGAGAGAGAGAGAGACAGAGAGCAAGGTCTTCCTTTGCCGTTGGTTCACCCTCCAATGGCCACCGCAGCCGGCGCGCTGCAGCTGGCGCACCGCGCTGATCCGATGGCAGGAGCCAGGTGCTTCTCCTGGTCTCCCATGTGGGTGCAGGGCCCAAGGACCTGGGCCACCCTCCACTGCACTCCCGGGCCACAGCAAAGAGCTGGACTGGAAGAGGGGCAACCAGGACAGAATCTGGCACCCCTACCGGGACTAGAACCCGGTGTGCCGACGCCACAGGCAGAGGATTAGCCTATTGAGCAGTGGCGCCGGCCTCATTGGGTTATATTTTAAGAATGACAAAGAAGGAAGTATACACAATAACTTCTGCTTTTTAATTTATCACCGGGTGAACCCAAACTGGGAGAAAAGGGAAGAGAATAATATTTTGAGTTATACTTTAGAGATGGAAATTTATTTACTTACTTGCAAGACACACACACACAGAAAGAGAGAGAGAGAGAGAGAGAGTTGACTTTCCAAATGCCCACAATGGCCAGGATTTAGTCAGGCTGAAGCCAGGAGCTGGGAAATCAATCCACATCTCCCAGATGAGCAGCAGGAATCCCAATCATATAGGCTGTCACTTCTGCCTCCTTGAATCTACATTGGCAGGAAGCTGGATTCAGGAGTCAAAGCTGGGTAACAAACCCAGGTACTTCTATGTGGAACACAAGTATCTGAAGTGCTAGGCTAAACCCTACCCCAACATGACAATTTTAGATATTTCAGGGTTATATTTGCTGTAAGACATCCAATAGGAAATGTTCAGGATTTGTGTAAAAAAGAGAGCTATCTGGAAGCCTCATCTTTAATATACTATAAGAATTATTAGACAAAAATTCATATTCAATACAAATCCATCCCCTTTAAAGAAAAGAATGAAACTACTCGACCAACACCCTGTACAGGAATGGATAGTAACACTGAATTTGTCATGGATGTTATTTAACATTACTTTTATCATTTAAATATGAATGTTTTCTTTCTCCTTACTTTTGTTCCACCTGTTCCGCTTGGTAAAATACCTTCACCTCTCTCTTCTCCCTATTCAAACTGTACAAAGCTTTCTGTAAAATATCATTGTACTCTTCTTCCTTTAAGCCTTCCCTGTCCTCCTTAGCTCAACTTATTCATCTGACCTCATATGTATATTATTATATGTGCAGCTCATCTCACAATTGATCACTGATTCGTGATCACTCATCTAAGTTGTTTGGAACTGCAATTTACATCTTTTATTGCTACAGTAATGTTCCTATTAAGAGGTTCCATTGCAATGATTCACTTTTGTCAGAAACATTATAACTAGAGGTAGAAATAGCATAATGATGGTGTTCCAAGATGTCAGATATTAAAGACCATGGCAAGAAATCATTAAACACAAACTTAAATGTCAGAAGTGCCAGAAAATATGAAATATGCATTCAAATGGCTTGAGGCCGAAAAAGGACAGAGCAAGAGGAGAATGAAAGATGTGGTAATAATTAACACATGTTGGTGAGAAAGACTTGATTGCCTTAAAACTGAGAAACGGCATAAGCATAGGAAATGAGCTCTTGGGTTAAGAATTGCTGTAGTTCTTCAAACAATTTGGTGTTTAAAAAATAACTATAATTTGATGGTGTTGGGTCGTAGATTTAAGTCTTTAATCCATGTTGAGTGAATTTTTGTGTAAAGTGAAAGGTAGGGGTCTTGCTTCATGGTTCTGCATGTGGAAATCCAATTTTCCAAACACCATTTATTGAATAGACTGTCTTTACTCCAGGGAATGGTTTTGGATCCTTGATCAAATATAAGTTGGCTATAGATGTTTGGATTGATTTCTGGTGTTTCTATTCTGTTCCATTGGTCTATCCATCTGTTTCTGTACTGACCCAACACCATCAAATTATTAGAGAGCACTGGAGAAACCCTGCAAGATATAGGTACAGGCAAAGACTTCTTGGAAAAAACCCCAGAAGCACAAGCAGTCAAAGCCAAAATTAACATTTGGGATTGCTTCAAATTGAGAAGTTTCTGTACTTCAAAAGATACAGTCAGGAAAGTGAAGAGGCAACCAACAGAATGAGAAAAAATATTTGCAAACTATGCAACAGATAAAGGGTTGATAACCAGAATCTACAAAGAAATCAAGAAACTCCACAACATCAAAACAAACAACCCACTTAAGAGATGGGCCAAGGACCTCAATAGACATTTTTCCAAAGCGGAAATCCAAATGACCAACAGACACATGAAAAAATGTTCAAGATCACTAGCAATCAGGGAAATGCAAATCAAAACCACAATGAGGTTTCACCTCACCCCGGTTAGAATGGCTCACATTCAGAAATCTACCAACAATAGATGCTGGAGAGGATGTGGGGAAAAAGGGACACTAATCCACTGTTGGTGGGAATGCAAACTGGTTAAGCCACTATGGAAGTCAGTCTGGAGATGCCTCAGAAATCTGAATATAACCCTACATACAACCCAGCCATACCACTTCTTGGAATTTACCCAAAGGAAATTAAATTGGCAAACAAAAAAGCTGTCTGCACATTAATGTTTATTGCAGCTCAGTTCACAATAGCTAAGACCTGGAACCAACCCAAATGCCCATCAACAGTAGACTGGATAAAGAAATTATGGGACATGTGCTCTATAGAATACTATACAGCAGTCAAAAACAATGAAACCCGGTCATTTGCAACAAGATGGAGGAATCTGGAAAACATTATGCTGAGTGAATTAAGCCAGTCCCAAAGGGACAAATATCATATGTTCTCCCTGATCGGTGACAACTAACTGAGCACCAAAGGGGAAACCTGTTGAAGTGAATTGGACACTATGAGAAACAGTGACTTCATCAGCTCTTGTCCTGACTGTTGATGTATGCAATACTTTATCCATTATAGTATTTTGTTTGTTCTAGTACTATTGTTTGAACTCTGTAATTAACACAAAATTATTCTTTGGTGTTTAAATTTTAACTGAAAAGTGATCCCTGTTAAATATAAGAGTGGGAAAAAGAGAGGGAGGAGATGTACAATTTGGGACATGTTCAATCAGACTTGCCCCAAATGGTGGAGTTAGAAATGTGCCAGGGGATTCCAATACAATCCCATCAAGGTGGCATGTACCAATGCCATCTCACTACTCCAAGTGATCAACTTCAGTTCACAGTTGATCACACTGATAGGTCTAAGAGTCAAAGGGATCACACAAACAAGACAAGTGTCTGCTAATACTAACTGATAGAATGAAAAAGGGAGAGAAGGATCCAACATGGGAAGTGGGAGACACAGCAGACTCATAGAATGGCAGATGTCCTAAATAGCACTCTGGCCTCAGAATCAGCCCTTAAGGCATTCAGATCTGGCTGAAGAGCCCATGAGAGTATTGTAGGCATGGAAAGCCAAGGCACTCTGTCAAAAAAAAAAAAAAAAAAAAAAAAAAAACAAAAAACCCTAAATAAAAGATCTCTGCGAGTGAGATCCCAATGGAAAGAACAGGGCCATCAAAGAAGGAGGTACCTTTCTCTGAAGGGAGGAGAGAACTTCCACTTTGACTATGACCCTATCGGAATAAGATCAAACTCGGCGAACCCTAAAGGCTTCCATAGCCTTGGCCACTCATGACTAGAGCCTAGGGAGATTACTGACGCCATGAACAGGAGTGTCAAATTGTTAAGTCAGCAACAGGAGTCACTGTGTACTTACGTCTCATGTGGGATCTGTCTTTAATGTGTTGTCTAATGTGAAGTAATGCTATAACTAGTACTGAAACAGTATTTTTACACTTTGTGTTTCTGTGTGGGTGCAAACTGATGAAATCTTTACTTAGTATATACTGAATCGATCTTCTGTATATAAAGATAATTGAAAATGAAAAAAAAAACTTGGTGTTAAATTGGAAATTGCATAGAAAATTAATCAATTTTTAAAAAATATCATGTAGGATCTCTGTCCTTAATGTGCTGTACATTGTGATTTAATGCTATAACTAGTACTCCAATAGTATTTTTCACTTTATGTTGCTATGTGGGTGCAAACTGTTGAAATCTTTACTTAATATATACTAAACTGATCTTCTGTACATAAAGAGAATTGAAAATGAATCTTGATGTGAATGGAAGGGGAGAGGGAGTGGGAAAGGGGAGGGTTGCGGGTGGGAGGGAAGTTATGGGGCGGGGGGAAATCCATTGTAATTCATAAGCTGTACTTTGGAAATTTATATTCATTAAATAAAAGTTAAAAAAAAAACTATAGACATCTCTATATATGAAAATATCTTGACCCAGAAATTTCAGCTGAAGAATCCTCTAAGTCTAAAAAAAGTAGGCACATATATTTGTTGGAGTTTTTTTATTTTTATTTTTTGTTCATTTATTTGAAAAGCAGAGTATGAGACAGAGAAAGACAGAGATCTCCTCTCCACTGGTTCTTTCCCCAAATGCCTGCAAAAGCAAGGACTGGACCCAAGCCATCTGGATCTCCCTTGTGGGTGGCAAGGACTCAAGAACTTGAGCCATCATCCATTGCTTCTCAGACCTCTTAGCAGGGAACTGGATCAGGAGTGGTGTAGCTGGACCTCAAAATGGCACTCTGAAATGGGATGTGTCAGAAGTGGTGGCTTAACTCACTGTACCACAATGCCTCCATGTGCATATATTTGTAACAGAGAACAATGAAAACAAGAATGCAAGTGGTAATGAACCCTATGGTTTTTTTTATTTCTACTCCCTCAAACTCCACCAAACTCCCTAACATACACACACACACACACACACACAATGTTTAATTGACTTGAGTTATGCCTTCCCTCACTACTCAATCTCATTACTAGTTTATTGATAACTGACAAAAATGTTTAGAGAGTCATTTATCATTGCAGGAAAATTAATGATTAATTTTGCTGAAGTGTAATTAAGTATATATTATGAATCAGTTTCTCTGATAGTGCAGTCTATGGATAATTAAATTCCCTTGCTTGAGCATGAGGGAGAGTTTCAAAGCCAGTTGACATGAAGTTGGTGGGAGGAGGGAGACGAGTGACTATTCAGCTGAGGTAGAGAAAAGGAAAATAAAAAGAAGTTGGAAAACAAAGTGACCAAACTACAGTCCATGGTATGAGGCCAAAGATGGGCTCTTTTCCACTGCCTCACTTCAAATCAAATGATCAAAGAAGAAGCAGATAGATAGGCTTTTATCTTTTACCTCTAAACAAACCCATGATTTGTCTACTATAGCAAACTGAGTTTCTACACAGGGCATTTTTACTATTGAATTTTTTATAGTGCATTTGTTGTGTTGTCCTTTATTTTAAATTATTTATTTTATTTATTTGAAAAACAGAGTTACAGAAAGAGAGTGAGAGACAGAGAGATCTATCTTCTGGTTCAGTCCCTAAATGGCCTCAATGGCAAAGGCTAGGCCAGGTGGAAGCCAGGATCCAGGAGCTTCTCCAGGTCTCCCTCGGGGATACAGGGGTCCAAGCACTTGGGTCATCTGCTGCTGCTTTCCCAGGCACATTAGCAGGGAGCTGGATTGGAAGCAGAACAGCCAGGACTCGAATCAGTGCCCATATGGGCTGCCAGCATCTCAGGTGGCAGCTTTACTTGCTATGCCACAACGCTGGCCCTTGTTTTGTCTTTTCTTAGCTATCCAATTAATTACTAGATTAATTAATTATCTTGCTTTATAACATTCACAGAATCCATGTTGTGTTATGTAAACATAATGCATTTTCTCTATGTGTCTATCTCTCTCTTGTTTTCTTTGGTCACATATATTTTATTGATTCTGGAGTATTTTATAAAACAACTCAATGCAGAACATTCCAGGTAGATTTTAAGACTATTGAATCAGTACTTACTAATCCATGTAGATTGCCTTGCATGTACATATATATATATATATATATGCAATGAATATATATATTCATTGCTCAATAAATATGAAAGCCAAAATTATATTATGTTGACTTAGAATCAATACAGACATAGGCTGAGGCTGTATATAAAATATTTATAAAACAATGTTTTATTTTTTTAAAAAGATTAAAATTAATGGCCACTGAAGTCTATTAATAAAATAAAATTTAAAAACAGAGTAGACAAGGTGACTTTGAGAAGAATGCCAGCATTTCTCCACACAAAGTCAATAAATTAGAAAAGTTATGGCTGAGGAAAGAAAGAGATACTGTAACTTGCATATTTATGCAAATTATTTCTTGGAAGTTCAGTTTGTCTTGGTCTAATGAATCTTTGAATTGTCTTAATGCTTTCTAATCATCATATTTCAAATATATTTTTCTCTTAAATGGTGCTGTCACATTCAAATACAGCTGCACACAGTGTAGAAAGAAAGATTAAAGGCCAGCATCATGGTGCTGTGTGTTAAGCTGAAGCTTGCAATGCTAGCATGTTACACTGGAGCACTGGTTTGAGTTTTGGTTGCTTCACATTTCAGTTGCATTGTTTCCAATCCAGCACCCTGTTAATGTATCTGAGAAAGCAGAAGATGATGAACCAAGTACCTGGACCCCTACCAGACATGTGGTAGACCTGGATGTAGTTCCTGGCTCCAGGAACTGGCCTGGACCAGCTTCTGTTATTGTGGCCATTTTGGGATTGAACCAGTAGATGGAAGATGTCTCTCCCTCTCTCTCTGTTGCTCTGCCTTGCAAATAAATAAATGAATAAACCTTTAACACGAAGAAGAAAGTAAAAGCAATGGAAATCCTAAAATATATCACATTAGAAATGCAGGATCAGTTTTCTCTACCATGGCCTTAAACAATTTTTGATACAATGCTTACCAAAATAGATGAGTGTACTAGAGTTTTCCAGAAATTTTCCAAAATATTACTTAAGTTTTCCATAAAATTACTTAAATTCATTTTTATTATGATATTTCATCAAATTGCACAGACTAGGATTTCATAAACCTTAGTAGTATAGTTAATGTTTTAAAGCATGATATGTACATTTCAAGTATTTCTGTTAATATGATTTTATTTCTGGTATAGGCAAGAACATGGCTTACAAAAACTTTGCAAATCTGATATTAGTAAAACTAAAGTAAAATATATGACCAATATTGATTTGATTCAGAAATTTAAATGTTTAATAAAGTAGTGCTTTAAAGAATAAATCTTCCTGGCCGGCGCTGTGGCTTAACAGGCTAATCCTCCGCCTTGCGGCGCCGGCACACCGGGTTCTAGTCCTGGTCGGGGTGCCGGATTCTGTCCCGGTTGCCCCTCTTCCAGGCCAGCTCTCTGCTATGGCCCGGGAAGGCAGTGGAGGATGGCCCAAGTGCTTGGGCCCTGCACCCGCATGGGAGACCAGGAGAAGCACCTGGCTCCTGGCTTTGGATCAGCGAGATGCGCCGGCCGCAGCGGCCATTGGAGGGTGAACCAACGGCAAAAAGGAAGACCTTTCTCTCTGTCTCTCTCTCTCACTATCCACTCTGCCTGTCAAAAAAAAAAAAAAAAAAAAGAATAAATCTTCCTAACAAATGATCAATTTTTCTTATTTCAAAGGCTTATTTGAAACTGGTATAATCCCAGAATTTAGCATTAGCATTAATAATTCCAAAGAACAAGAGGAACTAGGTTAATAATAAAAAAAAAACTTACTTGTGCTAGATTTTATATTTTCTCATATATTCCTCAAAATACTATATTTGATATCTACTTTTTCCTTTCCATTTTCTCTTTTGAATTAGATTAGTCATAACTGTCTCTCCTTTTTAAAAAAAAAGATTTATTTATTTAGTTGAAAGGCAAAGTTACAGAGAGGCAGAGAAAGAGAGAGAGAAAGGTATTCCACGTGCTGGTTCACTACCCAAATGGCTGCAATGGCTGGAGCTGGGCTGATCTGAAGCCAGGAGCCTGGAGCTTCTTCCAAGTCTCCCTTGTGGGTGCAGGACTCAAAGACTTGGGCCATCTTCTATTGCTTCCCCAGGCCACAGCAGAGAGCTAGATTGGAAGTGGAGCAGCCGAGACTTGAACTGGCACCCACATGGGATGCCGGTGCTGCAGACCAGGCCTTTAATCCGCTGTGCCACAGAGCTGGCTCCCATAAGTGTCTCTTGACATACTGTCAATCATGATATTTATCAAATCAAAATACAAGATCGCAGTTAAATCTGACATCAGTTAATCAACAGATACATATTGTTATTTCTTAAAATATTGATAAAGCATATAAACATGAAAGTCACATCAAGAGAATGGAATATTCCTTAGTTGTGAAGAAAAGTGAATTACAACGAAACGCAAATATGCACAATTGAGAAACAGAATGCTGAATTATAAAGTGAAATATATGAAGATCACAGATGCCTCCTTTAAAAGTCCAAAGCCAATTAAGAATAAATAATATGTCATGTAGGCAAGCATTTATAAGTAGCAAAGCAAATTTAAGCATTTGCCAGAGGCCCAAATATAAGAATGATTTATGGAGTGAATTAGTTTAAAAGATGAATTGTAATGTACTAAACTTGCACAATAATTATTCAGTGTTAAAGTCATTCCTAATTTTCCATATGCTCAGAAAAGTCCATTAATATCTCCCAGGTACAGCTGAAAAGACCAGCAGATGCTTGTAACTGTTTTCTTATGGTACATACTAAGAGAGTGCTTGGCGGGTTATGTAAGTATGTGAATGTTCCACCACATAATAATGGCAGTCTTAGCAAAGTAAAACATAAATTACACTCTCACTTTCAGTGTGTAAGAGACCTTGTTATTCCACCTTCTATCCAATCATTGGTCATGAACATGAGCGTTAAGCTTTCCCTACGGGACAGATGCAAATGCTATGCCCTTGTTCATAAACATGTTTGTTTATAAATGTTAACCATTTTTGATTTGCTTTTCAACATGTCTGCCTCTTTGTTAAAAATTAGACATATTTATTTATCTAAAAGGCAGAGTTACAGAGAGATAGAGGGAGATGCACAGAGAAAGAGAGAGAAAGATCTTCCATCTATTGGTTTGCTACCCCAGATGGCCACAACGACTAGGGACAGTCCAAACCAAAGCCAGGAGTCTGAAATTCCCTCAGGGTCTCTCTCCTACATGGATGCAGAGGACCAGGCACTTGGTCACCTTCACTGCTTTCTCAGGCATGCTAGCATGGATCTGGATGGGAAGTGGAGCACCCTGGACTTGAACCAGCACTCATATGGGATGCTGGAGAAGCAGGTAGTAGTTTAACTCACTGTGCCACAACACTGGCCCCTATTTAGTTCATTTTTAATTGATTTGGAAGTGTTCTTTATATTGATTACACTAAAATTTTCTCAGTTAACTAGTGTTTTTCACCATGTCTTTATTATTAACCATTTGGCATTCATTGGTATACTAAAATACTCTGGTTTTGTATTTGTTACAGGAATCTGTAATAGAGATAGGCAAGAAACAAAAATAATAGGAATATGACAAAGCCAAAAAACACAGGCCTAGCTTTGAAGATCAATATTTGTTGCATATATTAAAAAGTGGGATATTACTCTTCATGCTTAGGACTCATAAAAACAGTTTCTAGGTCATTTGTCACCATTTGTAAATGGCCCCTCTCTATAAAAGCAAAGAACAATATAAAAGAAATTGGTAATTTTGGATGTACATCCCTACTGGCACAATACATCCTGTTCTGTTGGAGAAAGAGAGAGGGTCTATAAAATGGAGTCCAATTCAGTGCAACCCCAATAAGGAATAATCAGGAGCTGCCTCCTTATTCAATTTCTGGAGCTCACATTCCAAGTTCTGAAGTGAGATCTGGTTTTATTTTCTTGTCTCATAGTCACAGCAGCAAACCCCGCAGTCTCTCAGCTGTGCTTAGGAACTGAGTCAGATATTTCCTGGAGGTGAGCCATCATTTACTAAACGTTTTTACGGCCCAATGCCAAAGGTCATTTCTTGTATCGTTCACTTCCTCCGAAATGTTCATCAATAGCTTCAGCTGTGTTATAAGATGTACAGAATGGTAAGATTAGTGTCATTTCTGCATGATATTAAAGGTCCATATAAGAGTTGCATTAAGCATAAGGCTTGGAGAAGGTGTTCAGTCCACACATTTCTTTCTTGTGGAGGTCACCAGGGCACAATAAAAACTTCCTCTCTCTGACGAGAAAGGCAGAGTGGCTAGCTGGGAGAACCCACTGGACTGCAAGAGAACAAACTCATCCTAACTCCGAGGAGGCTGCCTTTACAGCCCTACTCCGGGGATTACAGACTGCATCACAACAGTCAGCCCCACCGTGCTGCCTGCCCACTGCTCTCCTGCAGCATGTTCAATAAATAACTCTCTTTGCAACTCCGACTGTTCTAGTGAATTCTTTCACCACCAGGACCAGTCAGTCTCAGTCAGTCACTTCATTATTTTGTGTGGAAAGTTGAAGGAACATTTAAGGATTACAATGCCAAGGTCTTAGTGGGTAGATGAGTGCTGCAGCTTTTATCAAAGCATGTCTAGCTGAGTGAGTTGGTTGCAGGCATTTGCTCCCAACTTTTCCTATTGTACTACCTTCCTTTTCCTTCACTCATTTCTTCTTTCAGACACTTAACAGCAGTCACAGGACTAAGAAATCTGAAACGCTGAGACCTTTGGGCTGGATTTTCCAAATGATAGAGAATGAATGATTCCAGTAAAGTTCAAACTCAGTAAAGATATCTAAAGAAGAAATGTTGCTGCTCATGACTAACACTTGCAAATAACTATCACTTGCCAGGATTAGCATTTTGCACTATGCAAAGTATCTCACTCAAAAAAAATTGTCAAAGCACATAAGAAAAGATGATACTCAACCTCACTCATTCTCAAATAATTACAAATTACTAGGCAAATTAAACGTAATACTCATTAGCACAATCGATACAAATTAAAATTTTGACAATAATCAGTGAGAGCAAAAATACATTATTAGGCAATAGTATATATAAAGAATCTTCTAAAGATTCTTGGAAAATGCATATTATGAAAATTTATTGAATTTTAAAAGATTCTCATTCTCGACCAAAATGAATTTCTTTAATTTCATTTTCCTGCAAAACTTTTTCAAGAACTCTCCTACTCTTGGTGGGCATAATTAACACAATTTGACGTATTCTATTAAATTTCAAATGATCTTTCCTTTGACTTAGCAATTTTACTTCTATGTATTTCACCTACAAAAATACTTTAAAAATGCCTATTAATTTTTTCATCAGGTGTGAAATAATAATAGAAAATAAGTAAGAAAATTATATAAGTAAATGCTAGCACATCATGAGGTCTACATCATTAAGTGATAATATAGATAAACAAAAGAGTTTATGTTAAAAGAATCTTCAAATTGCATTATTAATTAGATAAAAAGTATAGGCCATCCATATTGTTGAAATTAGATATATATATGCACAATCACATGTATCAACATACACACTTACATAGGTATATAGACAGAAGAGTGTATATGTTGTTTAAATATTATATTGTTTACATAAAATCTAAGAAGAGCCAAGCAGATATATTTCTAGAGGTTTTTGGACATGTACACATAATACATGATTATCTTCAGAAAGGCACACTGAGTGATATGAAGGGAATTTTTTTATTATAGATAGTATATATACACCTATATAGAACTTTTTATAATGATAGAAATGTTAGAAATGTTTCATAACTTCACTGTCCAATGTGGTAGCCAAGGATTTTGATAACAGAGGTCCTGCATGGGAAGTTAGTACACAGTTACTCCTATTGTTAATTTAATAATTAACACTCTTATGTGTGACATCAGTGATCACCGGAGGCTCTTGACATGAACTGTCTGGGCCATGGAAGCCTTTTGAGTTCCATAAACTCAACCAGTATTTAGATAAGGCCATAAGCAAAGTGGAAGTTCTCTCGTCCCTCCAGAGAAAAGTATATCCTGCTTTGATGACCTCTCCTTTCCACTGGGGTCTCACCCAGGGAGGTTTTAAAACAAGAAAAAAAAATGCATACTTAAATAGTTACTAGCCACGTGTGGCTATTTAACTGTATTAGTTTATTTTTAATCTGTGTTCATTTATTTGAAAGACATGGAAACAGAAAGAGAAAACTCCCACACATGTTCCAGATACCTGTAAAAATAAGTGTTGGGTCCCAGTCAAAGCCAGGAGCTAGAAATGCAATCAGATCTCTCATGTGAGTTATAGAGCTACCACTCCTGCCTCCCAGATCTGCATTAATAGGAAGTTGGAGTCAAGAGTTGGAGATGGGATTTGAACCTAGATACCACAACATAGGATGCAGCCAAAACATTAACCCCTAATTTGATTTTTAATTAAAGTAATTAAAAATTAAAAATTTCATCCTTCATCCATATAAGCTACAAGTGATGTATTCAATAACCAAATAAGATCCATAGGCCATCTTCCACTGCACTCCCGGGCCATAGCAGAGAGCTGGAATGGAAGAGGAGTAACCGGGACAGAATCTGGCACCCCAATCAGGACTAGAACCTGGGGTGCTGGTGCTGCAAGCGGAGGATTAGCCAAGTGGGCCGCAGCGCCGGCCCATCTAGTGTGTTTTTTTTTTAATTTTTTTTAACTTTTATTTAATGAATATAAATTTCCAAAGTACAGCTTATGGATTACAATGGCTTCCCCCTCCCATAACTTCCCTCCCACCCGCAACCCTCCTCTCTCCCACTCCCTCTCCCCTTCCACTCACATCAAGATTCATTTTCAATTCTCTTTATATACAGAAGATCAATTTAGTATAAAGATTTCAACAGTTTGCACCCAGATAGAAACACAAAGTGAAACATACTGTTTGAGTACTAGTTATAGCATTAAATCAAAATGTACAGCACATTAAGGACAGAGATCCCACATGAGGAGCAAGTGCACAGTGGCTCCTGTTGTTGACCCAACAAATTGACACTCTAGTTTATGGCGCCAGTAACCACCCTAGGCTGTCGTCATGAGTTGCCAAGGCTATGGAAGCCTTCCAAGTTTGCCGACTCTGATCATATTTAGACAAGGTCATAAAAGACAGAGTGAGGATAGTAACCAATGATCCTAAGAGTGGCATTTACCAGGTTTGAACAATTATACAGCATTAAGTGGGGAAGAGGACCATCAGTACACACAGGTTGGGAGTAGAGCCATTGGTGGTAGAGTAGAGGTTATGATTACAAAGGAATGAGGCCCAAGTGCACTAGACAGGGCCTAGAACAAAGGACAGAGTCATTATTAGAGGAGCTAAGAAAGGTGCTGTCTAAGCTACAATTAAGTTTTCTGATTGAGAGGCAAATAGAACCTGATTGAAGGGGCTTGATAATAATCTGGTGGGCTTTAGGCCTTGTAAATTCAGAGGCCCAGACCTATCTATCTCTTCACATGGGGTATATCCTAAGGGAGGTGTGAACCTCCTAGGGGAAGGCACTCTATTGACTTTCATTACTTGGCTGGCCTGGGAGGAGAGCTGGCCAGGTAAAGGCAGGGGGCATCTCTAACAAGAAATTTACAGTTCTGCCTTCAATGTTGCTGACCCTACTTGACCATCCCCTCAGCTGCAGTGGTCACTTTGGAAGTTGGGCTGAGTGAAGGGCTTTTCTGCTTAGAGCCAATAAGATCTGTGGCTCTGACCTGGGCATCCTTCGACTCCAGGGCAGGTCCATTTCCAGTGATCCAACTCTTGGCAGAGCTGCCAGGGCTCTTCACAAGCTGACTTCTGCTGAAGCCCAGGCTTACCACATTGAAAGCCACTGCAGTGGACTGGCCTGTTGGGTCTGCTTGAGGGCAGATCACTGTACAGATCAGTCATTAATAGGCCTGCCACCCATTGCTTCTGATGCCTAGCTTTCTTTTCCTCCTGGTTTGTGTTAAAGCAGACTAGAGGATGCAAGTCAAGGGAGTGCCCAAGTCCCATCTCTAATCTTCGGTGGCCTGAACTACAAGTCTATAGTCACAGGCATGTTCTGTAGTAGTTTTTCTAAGGTAGACAATGCCCATGAGGAAAATTCTGTTCTCACTTTAAAAATTTCTTTCCCTTTAGTCTGAAAGGGAGGTTTTTTCTACTTACTGTATACTTCGCTGATGGCGAAGTGAATCTAGCTATGAGATTATTATTTAAGTTCTTATTTTGGCTATGCTATTACAGAAAAATGTTAGCCATCTCTTTTATAAGGTCTAAAGATTAAATTGTATGTTTTAACATAGGATCAGATATTTAAAGGCAGCCGAGGAGATTTCTGGGAATGGCAAAATTCTGTGGAATTCAGATTCTAAAATTCGGATTCCAAACTTTTGTATATAGCTTTAAAGACACCCTGATATAGACTCTACTGAAAAGAGTAGCTGCAAAAGTTGTTCCAGAGAACTAAGGAATACAGACAATGGAGTTTGACCTTAGAAATAACTAGAACATATATGCATAATATCACATAATAGAACAAAGTAAATCTTTGGAATCGGGTTTTATCATTAAAGTTAATACTGTAGCTCTTTGATAACTTCCCATGCAGGACCTCTGTTATCAAAGAGCTACAGATTCTAAGATTCGGATTCCAAACTTTTGTATATAGCTTTAAAGAAGCCCTGATATAGACTCTGTACTGAAAAGGGTAGCTGCAAAAGTTGTTCCAGAGAACTAAGGAGCTTCTAACTAAAGCTCCAGTATTGGGAATTGCTGATGACAGGGTTCTGTGGAATTTGGATTCCAATATTTGGATTCTAAGCTTTTGTATATAGCTTTAAAGACTCCCTGATACAGACTCTGTACTGAAAAGAGTAGCAACACAAGTTGTTATGGATTCCAGGATTTGGATTCTAAGCCTTGTGTTTGTTTTAAAAGCCTCTGACACAGACACACTGTGCTGGACAGGGGAGCTACAAAAGGTGTTCCAAGGAATCAAGGAGTTTTAACAAAAACTCCAACATTAGAAATTCCCGAAAAAGCCATTCATAAGAAGATCCTCTTCGGATCAGTTTCAGCTTAAATAAAAGGGCCCTTACCAGGTGCTACTGAGAGCGACTACCACAATACAATTAGGATTAAACTTCTACCTCTTAAGTCTTCACAGGTGAATGCGAAAGACATGCCTGACTGTTCCTTTAAGCCAATCAGAAACCTTAGTACCTCTTCAAAGCAAAAAGGATAAGAAAGACTTTTGCCTTTGTCTCTTTAAGACAAACATACCGTACCTGCATTTTCTATTATCTCTGGGAACTGTTATTGATAATAAAGCTACCCAATGGGTTCTTCTATTATAATTCTCTATACTCAAGCTAAATGGGTTTATAATCTACATAAGGGTAGCCTATCACTACCCACTATCTGGGAATCTGTAAGATATGTTCTTTTCATCTAAAGGGGCACCCCATTTATAATTGGTTTTGTTCCAGTTCTGCTTATGCTAATAACAAACTTATATGTTTCAGAACTGGACTTCTGGGAGTAACTGACCACACAGGGGACACAGACGTTGGCAATGACTGAGAGTGCTCTGCTCACAAAGCGAATTTGTAGATAGGATAGACAGAGACTTCCAGACCCTGGATAGGCAGGCAGGGCCTGCACTATGCCCCTCATAAGCAGGAAGCAGTTACAGAAGAGATGATTCGACGTCCGTCAACTTCCCTTAGGATTAAGGGATGGAGTCTCTGAGGGGGGAATGAAGTAGGCAGACATACAGGTTAAAATTGACTAGGTTTGTGAGCTGGAAGACCAAGACTTCGCCACGCCCCTGTGTGACCTCATGCCCCTACCTGGCCATACCTGAGTGCCCACCAGCCTATCAGGTTAATTAACCCCTCCCCTTTGAGAGTGCATTAGCAGCCTGGAACAGGGTTGTCGGCCTTTTCCTCCCTCCGTTGCCCTGGCCTCTGCCCAGGAGGGGGCTGGCTGTAGCCCTGCACCTCCAGGGTACATGACCCTCCGGCTACCTGCCCTAGGCTTCCTGGCTTAGATGCTCCACCACATGCCTGGTTCCTGGTACTCAGTATGAACCCAGATTTACCTCTCTTTCTTAGATAAAGTCCTCACACTCCTATGTATCTTTCACACTAAATAAAAGCTTAAGCTTAAAATGTTAAAAAAAAAAAAGTCAACAGAGACTGAAAGTAATATTTGCATTTATAATTAACACTATATTTTATTAAAATACCAATTAAAGTTATTTTTAAAGAACATTTATAAGTGGTAGTCAGAGACATAATCACAAATAAAAATGGAGCAATGACATAGACGTGTAAAAAACAGTGTCACAAAAATAAGTTCTCATTTACTTACAGCTTATGAAAATAAATATTTTATTCTCTAAAGTAGACTTACAATATGAATTTCTGTTGCTTTTTAAATAAATTTTAAAAATAATATAAAATTATATGTGTATATATAATAATTACATTTTAACTTGCTATTTTTATAGTAAATAGAATGTGATTTCAAGTATTTTAAAACAATATCATCATAGCACTACCCATATATAATGAAGTGAATAATCTTTCTCATTATGCATTGAACATGATTTTCCCACCCTTCAGTTACAATGTGCATTTATAATAATGTAAATTCTTAAATTATAATGCAGTTATTAATTTACTTTAGTTATTTTTTCTCCCATAGTTTTTTTTTTTTTTTTTAAGCAGTGGTGTACATGATAGGTATATTTTTGTCTGGACCTTTCTTCTTCTTTTTTTTTTTAAGGTAAGCACATTAATCACAACCATCAAAAACATCCCAACAAAAATGGTTTAGAACGTGTGTGTTCTGAAAGACACTTTTTAAATTAGTATAAATAAAGGAGAGCCTTTTTTAAGTTAGTTTATGAATTTGAAGTAGGCTAAAAAAGATACATATTAGTCCAATTGAGAGGGTAAAATTTTCATTATAGTCTCTTCTAATTCAAGTAGTTACTTTCTGACCATTGATGAATGAGAGGATGCAATGATTCAATTAATATAAGAAAACCTATTATCTAAATAAAAAAATACACAGCACACAAAACAAAATCTTCTAAGCCATTTTTTTCAAAATGGAAATGATGTTGTAATTGTTATGCAGAGAACATCAATTAATGTTAGACTTAGTCTATATTATTTTTTGAAATTCTTTTTGCTCCTTTCTGTTTCATTAAAGCAGAATATAACACATAAAAAGCATGTATGAGACTAAAGATGGGGAAAAAAGCAGAAAAAAATTCAAAAACTAATCACTCAAAACTTTGTAATTTGGTAAGAAATATTAATGTACTTATTTAGGAAGCCCAACAAATTCCAAATATAGCAAACTCAGAAAGATCCTCACAGATACATCCTATCAAAATAACAAAACTCTAACAAAAATAAAATAATGAAAAGAGCAAGGGAAAAGTAACTTCACATCATCTCATAAGAAGCCACAGAGGACAGAACAGAATTAGAATGATATTTTCAAAGTATTATAAGAAAATGACCGCAAACAATTCCACATTTAGGTAAAAGCTCCTTTGAAAATGAGGGGAGGGTTGGTGCTGTGGTGCATTAGCTTAAGCCACGGCTTGGGGCACACACATGCCAAACTGGAGTGTCAGGGATGGAGGTCTGTCTCCTTGTGTGCTTGCAAACCAGACCCCTGCTAGTGAACCTGGGGATGCAGCAGATGATAGCTAAACATGAGTCTGTACTACACATGTTAGAGACCTGGACAGATTTCCTGGCTTCCAAATGTGGCTGAGTCTAATCCAGGCTACTGCAGGCATTTGGGATTTCCCAAATGGAAGATCTCAATCTCAATCTCTCATTGTCATTCTCCCTTTCTCTCTTTCTTTCTTGCTCTGCCTTTCAAATAAATTAAAATGAATAGACATAAAAATTATGATGGATAAATTAAACTATTTATAACTAAATAAAACCTTTATGTTGTGTATAGCTATAACTTGATTAACAATGATAGAATAAAGGAGAGAGAAGTAATGCAGGTACACAGGAAAACATTATGTACCACTCAAATTAAATTGATACTTAATCTGAACTAGATTATTCTAAATTAAGATGTTAGTTGTAACATCAAAAGCCAAATGACTAAATGCATGACAAAAATTAGTAAAACTGGGGTGAGCATTCAGCATAGCAGTTAAGACATTATTTAAGACACGTGTGTCCCATATCATGGTTCAACATCCATCTCCAGCTACAGATTCTAGACTCCTGTTAATGCAGAGCTTTGGAGGCAGTAATGATGGATCAAACAGTTGAGTTTCTGCCACCCATGTGGGAAATCTGAGTTGAGTTGCTGGTTCCTGGCTTTGGTCCCATTGAATCCTCCTGACAATTACAGAGATTTGGCAAGTGATCCAGCAGATGGAGGTTCTCTATCCCTCTCTCTCTCTCTCTCTCCATCTCCCTCTCTCTCTCTCCCTCTCTCTCTCTCTCTCTCCATTTCCCTCTCTCTCTCTCTTTCTCAAATCAGTTATATTTTTAAATAGCAAACAATAATGACAAGTAAAACATACAGTAGAATATATCTGTTTAACTCAACTAAAGTCAGGAATCAAAGAATAGAGGAAAATCTGACACAGAAAAAAAACTATATAGAGAAAAGTGAATGACAGTCATAAATTTTCCTTATAAGAAACTGCATTAAATGCAAATAGATTAAACACCTGAATCAAAATTGGAGGCTGACAGAACTGCCATTTTAAAAAGCATCATCCAATTATATGTCATATACAAAAGCATATTCTGGGTTCAGTAAATAAAAATGTTGAAAATAAAATGGGTGGGAGATATGCTACACATGTTATGAACAAAACAGAGGGCCAGCGCCGCGGCTCACTAGACTAATCCTCTGCCTTGCAGCGCCGGCACACCGGGTTCTAGTCCCGGTCGGGGCACCGATCCTGTCCTGGTTGCCCCTCTTCCAGGCCAGCTCTCTGCTGTGGCCAGGGAGTGCAGTGGAGGATGGCCCAGGTCCCTGGGCCCTGCACCCCATGGGAGACCAGGAGAAGCACCTGGCTCCTGGCTTCGGATCAGTGCGGTGCGCCGGCCACAGTGCGCTACCGCGGCGGCCATTGGAGGGTGAACCAACGGCAAAAGAAGACCTTTCTCTCTGCTCTCTGTCTCTCTCTCACTATCCACTCTGCCTGTCAAAAAAAAAAAAAAAAAAAGAGATAAAGTGGCTTCACCAATATCATATAGAATAGACTGTAAGGCAAAATTTGTTAATGGAGACAAAGAAATCCATACTGGTCAGTAAGTAATTTCATCAGGAAAATATATCAATTTTAAATAATAGGAAACTAATAACAGAATGCCAAAAATTCACCCATAAAGCAAAAAATGAAAATGAACTGAAAACAAAAAATACCAAATTCCAGGTTCCTGGCTTCCACCTGGCTCTGCCCCGGCCATTGTGACCATTTGGATAGTGAATATGCAGATGGATGACACCTCCCTCCTTTTCTCCCTCTCTCACCCCTACCCCCTGCCTCTCCCTCTCTCTTACGCAATAACTCTGTTTTTCAAATAAGAAAATATATCTTTAAAAAATAAAGAAGTGTTTGATACAAAACATGTAATCAAACAATTGATCAAACACTCAGATAAATACTTACATACATATTCCTAAAAGACTTAAGTATAAAAACAAAATACAAAGAATTTTTTTTATATATAAAATACTAAGGAATTGTAATTTATTTCAGCATTTCTTTGAAAGGGATTTTGAATGGAATACTGAGGTACTCTAAGAAAACCCTCAACTGTGATTCAAGATATTTGTACTCTAGTTTGAAGACTTGCACCCAGCAAGTCTCTATTTCTGGGTCTATTTTTATTTTTATTAAAAATGAAATAGGAGACCCAATGCTTTCCAGATCTAGAATGCATTGCCATTATCACATAATATTAATCAAAAATTGAACTTCAAATACTGATACATGTTCCACAAGCAAACCAAAATATTAACATATTTGTTTTATACTATTAAACTATCTGTATTCCATTATAATTATAAGTTGCAGAATTCTTATCAGTGGCTGGTTTTAAAACAAAGTTGCATAGAGTGAAATGTTCTGACCAGTCAAAAGGTGTGGTGAGTGGGAAGGCATAGATTATTTCAATATAATGATCTTAAAAGCTTCAAAGATCTCTTGAAAAATGTATTTTGTTTGCTTAAACTACACTTAAGCATGGTGGCTGGTGCTGTGGTATAGTGACATTGTGGCTGCTGCCTGCAACACTGGCATCCCATATGTACACCAGTTCAAGTTCCAGCTGTTCCACTTATGATCCAGTTCCCTGCTAATGCACCTGGGAAAGCAGTGGAAAATGACCCAACTGCTTGGGCCCCTGAACCCATGTGAGAGACCCAAAAGAAGGTTTCTGCCTTTGGTCTGGTCCAGTTTTAGCCATTACGACCATTCCCTTTGTCTCTGTCTCTGTCTCTGTCTTTCTCTCTCTCTGTAACTCTACCTCTCAAATAAAATGAATCTTTGAAAAAGAATTCCAACATGAATTAAAAATCTTAAGTATCTTTTAATTTTTTATTTAACAGATCAATAATAATTGTATATATGGGGTAAAATTTGATGTTTTATATAAATATCACATGAAAGATAAATAAAGGTAATTAAGATATCCATCACCTCCCTTATTCATTATTGTTTTGTGGTTAGACATTTGAAATTTATATTCATCAATTTTGAAATTTATGTTATTATTAACTATGGTAATACCTTGCCAGGCAAAAATTTTTTACCATGTCTATCTGAAATTTTATTTTTTTTACTAACATTTAGAAAAAAGTTTTCAATTGTTTTACCATGACTTAGAGTCAGCCATATATAAAACTATTGGGAAAGAAAATGAAAGCAGAATTGTCTCCCAGATGTTCAAGGGGATGTAACTAGAGACTGAAATTTCTCAAAACAACTGACTGACCCTGGCTACAATTCAGATAGCTGACTCCTCTGGAAGCCAAATTCTGAAACAATTGTAATCACTGTAATTGAAATAGATCTGTTTACCTACTGTCTTCCAGCATCCTATCAGACACACACCTCAAGCTCCAAAACGAGTAAATGTGAATCTCCAAAAAAAATTATTACTGGAGTTTGTAGTCATTTTATTTCTCATATCTAAGAGCATATATAAGGCAAAGACAAGACTGAACCAAGATCTTATTCAAATGGTTAAACAAGTGATGTCTAATAATAAAAATGCAATATTTACATGGTTTTAATTTGTTAAACTAGACCTTTAGACATTTTATCTAGATAATTTTCATTTCTGTCGAGATACTTTTTAAGAATGCTCATGATTAAATATAGATGTGGATTTCTTAGGAACAATTGACTCAGAATTAAAATGATTATGCCATCTGAAATATTTTGCCCAATGATAAAATTTGTCATAAAATCTAATTTCTAGATCAATCTCAATGATAATTTTGGGTGAAACATAAAAATGGAGTACTGTTTTAGTCTCTTTTCACCTAGGACATACTACATGAATAAATCACTCTATGGAACCCAAGAATAATCATGTCATCATTGCAAACACATGGAGATAGTAATATTATCTCTCCTCATAATTTAAGTTGAATTTGTGACTGAGTAAATCCCCAAGGCAACATTTTTTCCCAATTTCCTTATTTTTCATGACTATCACTTTGAAAAGATAAAGTAATTTTTCACTTAAGGGAGGAGAGAACTTCCACTTTCCTTACAGCCTTGTCTAAATACTAATGGAGAGATGATGACCCAAATGCTTGGGTCCCTGTCACACATGTGTGACACTGTGACAGACTTCCTGTCTTCCAGTTTTCGCCTGGCCTAGTCTTGGCTATCATAGGCATTTGGGGAGTGAATCAATATATGGAAGATCTTTCTTCTCTGTCAGTATGTTTTACAAATAAATAAATAATAAATCTATTTTTTAAAACTGCTTTACCAAGGCTTCCAAGATAGCAGGGTAGGGAGGGAGCTTACTGCTCTAGTCTAGGAGAAGATAGTGTTAAAAAAGTGGACAGAGTGCAGTCTCAGGGAAGAGTTAGGGAGAAGATGGCAGAGGAAACTCTACACAAATTAGAGGGATACAGTGGACCTACATGGATGGAATGGACATCTGCAACTCAGAACCCCAGCCACCAAGAGCTTCTGCACCAGCGCTGGAGAGTAAGGTAAGGACAGACTTCAGTCACCTAAGCCACTGGAGCTAAAGTTGCAGTAAGAGCCTGGAGGGAACCTGGCATGGAGCCCATGGGGGTTAGTGTACCTGCCAATGTAGAGGAAAAAGAAGGAGGGGCACATTTCTCTATCCTGATCATCCTGCAATGGTGCAGTATAACAAGCTGATAGAGTGGGTGCCCTTTTGGACATATGTAAGAGCACTGCCAGCTCTTGTCTGTGCCCAGCAACCAGTGGAGTCGAGACTCCTGACTCATGAGGAGAACTAACAGGGCACTGGGTGCTCATAACTGTGGGAGGCTTGTGTGCCAGGACTGTGAAAATACTTAGGCTGTGTGGGAGGACTCACAGTGTGGCTGGGACTTTTGGCAGTCACTGTGAGAGAATCCACATGCTCAGGGAACCCTGGTTACCTGGTGAGGGACATTGCTGGGGAATCTGAGCTTACACTGAGACTGAATAGATCCTTTGTGTGGTCTTTGTGGCAAAGAAAATGAATATTATGACTGAGGCTAGCATTAAGGCACTGGATTCCCTTGTGGAGAGAAGCTCAGCTAAGCAGAATGAACCTTCCCACTGATAAAAAAAAAAAAAGAGGAGATCTACCATGCCAAGGCTGGGTGTGTCACCTTAGACATGCCCTTCACCCTTGAGAACTGAAAAGTGCTCCTTGGCCACAATCACTATACACTTCTAGATATTCACTTACAGCAGACACTCCACTTGTCTACAGAGACATAGTATGAAGATGAAGGTAACCACAGTGAAGTAACAAAGAAGAAACAAACGAGCATCTCCACCAATGCACCAATATAAGAAACAAGAATAAGGAAGACAACATGATGCCCCTCAAAAGAACAGAAAACTTCAATACTAGATTGTGAAGATGATGAGATCAAATAAATGCCGGAAATGCAATTCAAAAAATTGATCATAAGACTAAATAGAAGAGGCCTGCAATGTGGCATAGTGGTAAGGCATCTCCTGAGGTGACAGTGTCCCATATGGGTGCCGGTTCAAGTCCTGGTTGCTCCATTTCTGATCCATCTTTTCTATGGCCTGGGAAAGCAGAAAATGGCCTAAGTCCTTGGGCCCCTGTGGGAGACTTAGAAGAAGCTCCTGGCTCCTGGCTTCAGATCAGCACAGCTCCATTCATTGCATTCAACTGGGGAGTAAACCAGCAGTGGAAGTCCTTTCTCTCTCTCTGCCTCTCCTTTTCTCTCTGTGTAACTCTGACTTTCAAGTAAATAAATAAATATTTTTTAAAAAAAGACTACATAGAAGTAATTGGAAGCAAATGCATGAACTACTGAAATCCGTATATGATATTTAAGAAAATTTCTCCATGAAATGGAGCTCTAAAGAGAAAGCAAAATGAAATGAAGAATTCAGTAGAACCAATAAGAAATGCAGTGGAAAGCCTTAACAACAGAATTGGTGAAGTAGGAGAAATAATATCTGACATAGGAGACAAAGCACAGGAAATTATACAGTCAGACCGAAAACAAGAAGAAATTAGAAAACTAAAAAACACTGTTGGGAATCTATAGTTTACTATCATATGACCCAACATACAGGTTCTAGGAGTTCCTGAAGGCGTGAAAAGAGAAAAAGAATTAGAAGGCATTTTTAGTAAAATAATGCCAGGAAACATCCCTAATTTGGAAAAAGAAAGGCACATTAAAGTAAAGGAAGCACATAGAACTCCTAATAGACATGAACAGAAAAGATCCTTGCTAGGATACACTGTAATTAAACTCACTACAGTAAAACATAAAGAAAAGATTCTAAAATGTGCACAAGAGAAATGCCAGATTATTTACAGAGGATCTCCAGTTAGACTCACAACAGACTTCTCATCAGAAACCCTATAGGCAAGGAGAAAATGGCGAGACATCATCCAAATCTTAAGAGAAAAAAAAAAACTGTCAACCCAGAATACTATATCTTGCAAAGCTCTCATTTGTGAATGAAGGTGAAATAAAGACCTTCCAAGACAAACAGAAACTGAAAGAATTTGTCATCACCTGTCCAGCCCTGCAAAAGATGCTTAAGGATGTGCTTCACACAGAAACACAGAAACATAGTCATCACAACAAAAGAAGGTAAAGGAATAAAATCTCCCAGTAAAAGTACAAGGTAATCCAAAGTGAAAAATAGGAATATCTTTGGAAAAATGACAGGGCAAAGTCGTTACTTATCAATAGTCACATTGAATGTAAATGGCCTCAACTCTCCAGTCAAAATACACAGAATGACTGAATGGATTAAAAAACAAAACCCATCTATTTGCTGCTTACAAGAAACATTTCTCACCAACAAATATGCAAGCAATTGAAAGGGGAAAAATGGAAAAAGATATTCCATGCCAACAGAAACAAAAAAGAGCCTGTGTAGTCATCCTAACATCAGACAAAATAGACTTTAACACAAAAACTGTTCAAAGAGACAAAGAAGGGCACTATGTCATGCTTAAGGGGTCAATTCAAGAGGAAGATATAACAAATATAAATGGATATGCACCTAAATACAGAGCACATGGCTTTTAAAAAATGGTAAGGGATATAAAAGGGACATAGAATCAAATACAATTGCAGTGGGGGACTTCAATACTCCATTTTCACCAATGGGCAGATCAGCCAGACAGAAAATCAGAAAGGAAACAACCGAGTTAATCAACATGTTAGACCAAATGGATCTAAGAGATATCTACAGAAATTTCCATCCTACAGTTGCAGAATACACATTCTTCTCACCAGCATGGTATTTTCCCTAGGATTTATGACATGCTAGCCCATAAAGCAAATATCAGCAAGTTCAGAAATATCAAAATCAATGAAATGAAGCTAGAAATCAGCAACTCAGGAATCTCTAGAATGTATGCAGACACATGGAGACTGAACAACATGCTACTGAATGAACAGTGGGTCATTGAAGAAATCAAAAGAGAAATCAAAAACTTTCTGGAAACAAAATAAGATGACAACATATCAAAACTGATGGGACACAGCAAAAGCAGTGTAAAGAGGAAAGTTCATAGCAGTTGGTGCCTATATCAACAAACTGGAGAGGAACCAAATAATTAGCTATAATGCATCTCAAGGATCTAGAAAAACAATAGCAAACAAAATCCAAACTAGTAGAGGAAAGGAAATAATTAAAATTAGAAAAGAAATCAACAAAACTGAAACCAAACAAAATGATCAGCAAAACGAAGGGTTGGTTTTTTGAAAAAAAAATTGACATATCATTGGTGAAAGAAGACCCAAATTAATAAAATTAGAGATGAAAAAGGAAATGAGACAACAGACATCACAGAAATATAAAGAATCATAGAAATCACAAATAAAGAGCTGTATGGCAACAAACCGAGAAATCTAGAAGAAATGGATAGGTTCCTACCTAAATTGAGCCAAGAAGACACTGAAAACCTAAATAGAAACATAACCAAGATGGAAATTGAATGAGTAATGAAGGCCCTCCCAACAAAGAAAATCCCAGGACCGGTTGGATTCACTACTGAATTCAACCAGATATTTAAAGAACTAACTCCAATTCTTCAAAAACTATTCAAAGCAATCAAAAGGGAGGGAATACTCCCAAATTCTTTCTATGAAGCCAGCACCACCTTAATTCCTAATCTTGAAAAAGATGCAAATTAGAAAGAGAACTACAGACCAATTTTCCTGATGAGAATAGATACAAAATTCCTCAGCAAAAATCTAGCCAAAAGAATCCAACAACACATCAGAAAGATCATCCACAAGGACCAAATGGGATTTATCCCTGGTATACTGGGATGGTTCAACATTTGCAAATCAATCAATGTGATACATCACAACAACAAAATGAAGAAAAAAAATATGATTATCTCAATAGATGCAGAGAAATCATTTGATAAATACAACACCTTTTCATTATGAAAACTCTAAACAAATTGTTTATAAAAGGAACATTCCTCAATAAAATCAAGGCAATTTATGACAAACCCATGGCAGCATTCCCACTGAGATCTGGAACTAGACAAGGATGCCCACTCTTCCCATTGCTATTCAATATAATTCTGGAAGTTTTAGCTAGAGCCATTAGACAAGAAAAAGAAATTAAAGGAATACAAATTGAGAAGGAAGAAGTCAAACTATCCCTCTTTGCAGATGATATGACTATTTACTTAGGGGATCCAAAGAATTCTAATAAGAGACTATTGGACTCATAGAAGAGTTTGGTAAAGTATCAAGATATAAAATCAATACACAAAAATCAATAGCCTTTGTATACACAGACAATGACAAGGCTGAGAATGAACTTCTAGATCAATTCTACCAAAATACCTACAAAACAAATCAAATACTTTGGAATAAGTTTAATCAAGGATGTCAAAGACCTCTATTATGAGAATTACAAAAAATTAATGAAAGAAATAGAGGAAGATACAAGAACATGGAAAAATCTTTCATGTTCTTGTATTAGGAGAATCAATATCATCAAAATGTCAATTCTTCCAAAAGCAATATACAGATTCAATGCAATACTAATCAAAATACCAAAGACATTCTTTTCAGATCTGGAAAAAATGATGCTGAAATTCATATGGAAACACAGAGGTCCTAGAATGGCTAAAACAATTTTATACAACAAAAACAAAGACGGAGGCATCACAATACTGGATGTCACAACATACTTCAAGGCAATTATAATCAAAACAGCCTGGTACTAGTTCAAAAATAGATGGACAGACCAATGCAACAGAATAGAAATGTGAGAAATCAATCCAAAGATCTACAACCAACTTGTATTTGACCACGGAGCTAAAACCAGTCCCTGGAGCAAGGACAGTCTATTCAGCAGATAGTGCTGTGAAAACTAGATTTCCACATACAAAGTATGCAGCAGGACTGCTACCTTATACCTTACAAAAAATTTCACTCAACATGGATTAAAGATCTAAATCTACAATGTGACACCATCAAATTATTAGAGAACATTGGAGAAACCCTGCAAGATATTGGCACAGGCCAAGAGTTCTTGGAAAGGACCCCAAATGCATAGGCAATCAAAGCCAAAATTAACATATGGGATTACATCAAATTGAGAAGCTCTATACTGAAAAAGAAACAGAGAGTGAAGAGGCAATCAACAGAATGGTAGAAATTATTTGCAAATTATGCAACTGATTAAGGATTAATAAAAAAGATTAAGGATTAATAAAAATACAAAGAGATTAAGAACTCCATAAATACAAAACAAACAACCCAGTTAAGATGTGGGCCAAGGACTTCAACAGACATTTTTCAAAAGAGGAAATCCAAATGGCCAACAGACACATGAAAAAATGTTCAGGATCACTAGACTTAGGAAAATGCAAATCAAAACCACAATCAGGTTTCACCTCACTCCTGTTAGAATGGCTTTCATACAGAAATCAAGAAACAACAAATGCTGGTGAGGATGTGGGGAAAAAGGTACCCTAATCCAATGTTGGGATAGTTAACTGGTAACCACTATGGAAGACAACATGGAGATATGTCAGAAATCTGAATATAGACCTATCATATGACCCAGCCATCCCATTCCTGGGAATTTACCCAAAGGACAAGAAATCAGTACGTAAAGAGTTATCTGTATCTCCATATTTATTGCAGCTCAATTCACAATAGCTAAGACATGAAATCAACCTAAGTGCCCACCAACCAAAAACAGGATAAAAATTATGGGATATGTAAACTATGGAATACTACACAGCAGTAAAAAAATGAAATATGATCATTTAAAACAAAATGGATGAATCTGGAAAATACACTTAATGAAGTAAAGCAATCCCAAAGGGAAAAACACCCTATATTGTCCCTGATCTGTGAGAAATAATAGAGCACCTAAAATGTATTCAGTAGGAGTGCAATGAACACTTTGAGAAAGGATGATTTGAGTGGCTCTTGTCTTGACTTTTGAGAAGCAGGCTTCTTTTATTATTTTTCTTCATAATATTTGCTGAACTTGAACTCTTTACATAATATGTGTTACTTTTTTTTTTTTTTTACAGGCAGAGTGGATACTGAAAGAGAGACAGAGAGAAAGGTCTTCCTTTTTGCTGTTGGTTCACCCTCCAATGGCCGCCTCGGCCAGCGCATCGTGCTGATCCGAAGCCAGGAGCCAGGTGCTTCTCCTGGTCTCCCATGCGGGTGCAGGGCCTAAGCACTTGGGTCATCCTCCACTGCCTTCCCGGGCCATAGCAGAGAGCTGGCCTGGAAGAGGGGCAACCGGGATAGAATCCGGCACCCCAACCAGGACTAGAACCCGGTGTGCTGGCACCACAAGAAGGAGGATTAGCCTGTTATGCCACGGTGCCGGCCATGTGTTACTTTTTAACATATAATTAATCACATGTGGGTAAATCAATTGAGGATGAAAAGTGATCATGTAAATAGGATCAAGTGCCTAGTAATAATAATAGAATTAAAAGGGAAAGAATGTTCTAACATGTTAAGCAGTCTACACAGCAGACTCCTAGGATGACAATCACTTTAAATAACACTCTAACCTCAGAATCACCCCTTAAGACTTCCTGATCTGGCTGAAAAGCTCATGATAGCATTTCAGGCATGGAAAGCCAAGACATTGTGGCAAAAAAATGTTCTACATGAAGGTCCTCTGTGAGTGAGACTCCAAGGGAAAGAAGTGGCCATCAAAGAAGGATGCACTTTTCTCTGAATGGAGGAGAGAACTTCTACTTTGCTATGACCTTATCTAAATAATGACGGAGTTTATGGATTCAAAAGGTTTCCATAGCCTACGCAGCTCATTTCAAAAGCCTCATGTGGTCACTGACATCATATATAAGAGTGTTAATTGTTAAATTAACAACAGGAGTCACTGTGCACTAACCTCCCATGCAGGACCTCTGTCCTCAATGAGTTGTATTATGAGAGTTAACTGAAAAAATTGTTGTCAGTTTGTGTGTGTGTGTGTGTGTGTGTGAAAATTGTTGAAATCTTTAATCAATATAGAGTTGGTCATCTGTGTACAAAGTTATTTGAATATGAATCTTAATGGAGAATGGGACTGGGAATGGGAGAGGTAGGAGGAGTTGTTGTTGGAGTGGGGGTGGAAGAGCAGGTATGGTGGGAAGAATCACTATATTCCTAAAGTTGTACTTATGAAATGCGTACTCCTTAAATAAAAGGTCTCTTTGGGGAAAAAAAAAAAACAGCTATTCTTTTTCACAGCCAAATATTTGTGATAAAATTAAGTCTACTTCCTAAATGAACATAGAAAAACATTTCAGTCTTTGCTGATACAGACATTACTTCACTTGTCTTCCTAAATGTGCATAGATTATATGAATAAAGATTTGGTTTTGTTGACTAACAGCTGGAAACTATGTAAATATTATAAATAAATTTAATAATCATTTTCAGAATGAGTAATGTGGATATAAAAATTTATGTAGACATTATAAAAGTGGAAAATAAAAATACAAGAAACATGGAAGTGCCCAACAAAAGGGAGTTGTAACTGCCCAATCTAAAGACTATGAAAGTCAATTATTCATTAACACACTATACTAATTAAAGCTATTAAGCTGTCTGGAGTCTTCAGAGGCAACAGTTTGTATCCTCTATATTAAAAAGCAACGGCTGATTCCTGATTTAAACGAAAGAGAGAGAGAGAGAGAGAGAGAGAGTTGGCAAAAGCTAGGTGAGTGATACTTGTCTGGAAAAAAAAAATGCCTGAATTAGAAATATCTACAAAATATTATAAGAAAATTGGAACCACACATTTAGCCTATACTTGGTGATGTAGAAAGGCAAAGAAATAGAAGCAACGTGATCCTACTCCTGCATGCAGAGCTGTCCTTATAAATAAATATTAAAAAAATTAAAAAAAATATTTTAAAAAAATTTCTTATAAATAAGAAATATATCTCTACCTAAAGAAGCTGCAAGCCACAACTTAAGATCTCCTTAGAGGGCCTAGGGTTGTGGTTAGCCAGTTAAGCTGCCATCTGATGTGCCAATATCCCAAATGGGAGCCAGTTCAAGCCCTGGCTGCTCGGTCTCCCATCCAACTCTATGCTAAAATGCCTGACAAACAGTGAAAGGTGGCCCAAGTGCTTGGGCCTCCGCACCCACGCGGAAACCTGAGCTGTGGCCATTGCGGCAACTTCAGGAGTATACCAGCAGATGAAAGACTTTTCTCTCTCTATGCCCCTCTCTATTTGTAATTCCACCTTTTAAATAAATAAATATAGAAAAGATATCCTTACAGTTACCTACTCAAGAATTATTACTTTGATCTCACCTCAAAAATAAAAAAAATAAATAAATGAAATCGTCCAATCATCATATGGTTTCTCTGTTTAGAACACAGTTTTTTTGTTTTTGTTTTTCATTTTTTTACACCACTGACACTTCTGGTGGATAAGACTTTGCTGCGAGTGTGAGGTACTGTCTTGGCACTGTAGGATGCTTGTTCTTCCCCTCTACTCATTGGATCTCCAGATCAAACACCTCACTCCAATCAAGACAACCAGGAATACCTCCAGAGTTGCTGAATGTCTCCTGGGGGCGGCAGGAGAGCTATTATCTAAGGAAAGAGCTGTACTGTTCAGAACACACCAACATTCATAGCCAGATAGTCCCTGTTGCTCCAACAGTATTAACTGCACTGCTGATATCAACTAATATTGGGACACTTGACATACACTGGTAAGCCCAGAACTTAAGAAAATAATGTAACTAGAGCCCTATGTGTTGCCACATGGCCAATGAGAATTCTGGGTGTCTTTATCCAACAACACTTCATTTGCATTATTCTATTTTTTTCATGGAACTTCTATTTCCTCAAACACAAAACAGAATATAAATTTCTTGATTGTAGCACAAAGAGTTGGCTTTATCACCCCACATACCCAGTGGAACTAAAACCAAAAGAACAAACAACAACAACAACAAACAAAATAAAACAAAACAAAACAACACTCCAGAATCCCATGGGAGACCAATAGGTACTCTAATGATAAGTCAATTGAATATTCCCTGGCTCCAGTCAAACCTATTATTTTGTAATGGCCTCTAAATGGTGAAAGAAAATGCATAGAAAATCTTTTCCTTGGAATCAATCTGCTGCCATATAGGAACTTCCTCCATCCTCTTAGTTTTAGGCTTTTTGCACAGAATATATTTAAAGGCTTGTGCATTTTCAGAGATTTAAGATTAGTCTTATCTCTCAGTTACTCTTTCTTAAACTAGTACATATAATCTCTCTTTTTTCATGCTTTATACAATTTGAATGTGTGGAATTCAGACTCATATTTCCAATTCTTTTCTAATTTCAAAAAGTGATTTGACAAAATAATTTATAGCTGCTGGTGTTTTCTGCCAAAACCAATGATGATATCAAATTATTGACAGCAGAAACGGTACAGCTAATACTTATGGAACATTTTTCCTCATTATGCCATTGTGAATGAGCTTTTCTCTGAAACAGTTCTGACTTTAACAGATAACAGCTCCAAACACTTTGGAATGATTAAGAGCAGTTTGGGGACTAATCACTTTTTCCCCCTATATTCCTATTCAAAAACTTATATGCTCTTTAATTTCCTCCTTCATCAGAAACTGACCTAATTTCAAGCCCAAAGAACACCTTAATACAATTATCTCATGAAAATTATTTTTGGTCTTATTTTTAACAGCCATAGCCAGTATTATCATTACTCAATGTCTGCTACCCATTATTAAAATGTGATTAAGTTGGGAAAATATTAATGAAATGTTAAATTATCTTAACTATTAATATAAATTGGCAGTGATATCTTAGCATAATATTGTTATTAAACAGCACTCCACATCTGAGATTTTATTCTCAGAAAAACACAGAGAATACCTACATTTCTGATATATTTATTTGGGAAAAGTAAAATTTAAGCTTTTTTAGTACAGAAGGAATTCACAGTTATTGAAAATGGGTTTGCCTCAGTTTTCATTTTTAAAAATCAAGAATGCTAGAGCTGGTTAATATTGTTATTAAACCAACATTCTATTAGTTTATTTTCTCAGTTGACTTGGTATCCTCTTAGTACAAAAACTTGTTATAATGATCTGATCCAATTGATTATGATTCTAATTAAAATATTGATAATTTTTACAGAAAAACTTGCAGTATGAATACGAATGTTAGCTGTGTAGAGATTTCTTTTCAACAGGATGACCTGAGAGAAAAAGTAAATTCAGACTTTAGCCTAATATGAGCTTTAGAAACACAATTGTATTCAGTAATGTTATTTTGAAGCGTGGAGGAAATTATTAAACTAATTCCTCTGAAAACATGATAATGTGCATACTTGTTTTCAGTTTTGGGTTAACTGATTTCAAATATATGCTATTCTCCACTCCACTGACTCCTCCCACCCCTATCATATTCTGACACTTTTAGGACTTATAAATTGTTTAATTATCTGTGCTGTGACATAAATGACTTCAGGGAGCCTATGAGTCTTAAAAGATCAGTAACTTAGTGAGTTTTCTAAATATGACTCTGTAATTAAGAGTCATGGCCACAAAGAGAAAAACAGGAACAGACCTCCAAAGGATTTTAAGAAGATTAAATACATAGGCATAAAGATAAAACAGAATTAATTAGCACATGTAGAAATCTACAAAGAGATGAGTGGGTAGTGGTGTGTAAAATCAACTGAAGAATTTGAATAATGGAATAATAACTTATATGCTTTTGTTTCTTTTTGATGTTCCCTGGAGTCTAATTCAACACTGAACAAATGCTAGATAAAAAGACACATAAGCAGTAATCAATGAAAACACTTCATAAACTTAAGGAATGATCAGTAATGAACAGTCATATAACAAGATACTCATGAGCTAAGTTTCCGAATATTTGACTATCATCTTCACTCAAAAAACTTTACATGTTGATAAAGGAAACCAAACTGAGAAGACATTTAAATTTTTCCCAAAATAATTCATGGACAGAAAACTCATATTGGCTTTATAAGGGTATCATTGAAACACTCTCTCATCATCATCATTATCAGTTCCTGAATTCTGCCTCCCATCCATCTTCCCAATAAGGAATTCTTGTCCACTGAAGAAAGTATCTCTCATGAATTCCCTTGCCTCTTCTCCAGTATCTCTGACGCCCCTCCAATGAAGAAAGATTAGATTCTGCTCTGTGCTATTTATCCAGATATTCCATGAGGGCTAGTGTTATCTTACTAAAGGGAATCCATTTTCCTAGTGAGCCATCTGCCTTACATATAAATATATTTTAAAATTTTTATTATTTATTTTCATTTTATTAAAAAGACAGAGAAGTACACACACACAAACACATATACACACACACAAACACACAGAAAGAGAGAGACAGAAAGAGACAGTGAGAGACAACTTTCATCCACTGGTTTACTCCCCAAATGCCTGCAACATCCGGGGCAAGGCCAGGCCAAAGCCAGAGTCTAGAATTCAGTCTAAGTCTCCTCTGTTTGGGTCAAATTCCAGCGCCACCACCTACTGTCTCCCAGGGTATACATTACTAGGAAGATGGAATTAGAGAAGGAGTCAAATTTGGAGCTCAGGCACTGTAATATCAGATGTGGGCATCTGAAGTGACACCTAAATGACCACAGAAAATGCTCATCATAGCTTCTTTGATATTCCATAAGTGCTATAAGAAGTTGCATGCAAAATAGCTATTCCTCAAATATCTGTGAACTAATAGATTAGTTTAAAAAACAGAAATGCCATTTTTTCTTCCAGTTAGTGACTTAATTATTAATGTATATAAGGTAATGGTTACATTTAGCTAGCAAGATATACAAGTGTGTGTGCAAGATATACAAGTGTGTGTTCAATCTCCATCATTTCAGTGATGGTTATTTTTTAATGCAGAAGCCACTAAACAAGAGAATATTCCTAGTCCATCTGTTCCAACTGACCATCATATAAAAATTATAAAGTTTCAATGTGTTTTCTAATTTTACAAGTGAGATAAATAAAAGAAATAGCCAGTGATTTTGCTTATTGTTTTATTTTGTAAAGGAAATCTTCTGAGGCTGTTTGGTTTATTTTGCCTGTATCATATAAGCTCACAGAGTAGATGATACATTGAAACTCTGATACATAAAAATGAAGAAATAACTATGTATTGCTTTTCAAAGGTGCTTGGTAGTTAGATTTTGAACATTTTCAATAGTTATTTCATTTATAACTTGCTCAATAGGTAATTCTAGCTAAATTTTCTAACCTCAGAGGGATTAGATTTATTAGAAAGATATAGCTACCTTCTTCTATAAGTGTTATATAAATATTTTCAGTTATTTAAACATTGTTGGTCAAACAGTGATTGATGACAACAAAAGAGTCACTTCTAACACTAAAACATTAAATGCCAGCACAGAAGGATAGTTTTATAAAGCTATCTTTCTGCCTGATCCAGAAAAGAACAGAATGAGGATAAATGAAGAATGTAAAAAGTAAAGGGTTAGGCTAACCATGTTTTAGTCTTCACATTTGTGTGACTAATCTTGCATAAAAATGTTGAAAAAAGTATTCAGTCTAAGCAGCTCTTATTTCTAGAAATGCATATTCAATTACTAAAAAGGGTCAATGGGGACAAGATGGTCACAGAATTATTTTTGGTCAATCATTCTACCAGTTCTAGCATTTCAATCCTGTCTTTCCAACTGAAATGACATACAAGTGCTGAAGCTGAAGCATTAATTTGGACACCTAGGGAGCATTCTAAACAGTTCTGAAATGCATAAAGTAAGTTTTCATTACTTACAAAAGTTGTATTTTCCAATAATAATGTGGTAGCATTTGTCTCTATATTCAGTTTAATGACATGTCCATTCTCGCTCTTATACACCACATCTGTATCTGCAACAACAAAGACAGTAACAATGACAGATCCATTGGCTAGGTAATATAACAACTGTAGGGGAGAAAATGGGTACAATAAACAGACACACCAGAGCAATCATTGTTAGCCTTCAATATCCCCAGCTGATTTCTGTACTTGGCTCACATTAATTCTCTTGAAAGATCAAGAAGCCCTCCTAAACATGGTCTGTTGTGTAATAAACACAGGATTAGCAGGAGGGCCACTGAGATTCATGGTTTAACAAGTAAAAATTAATTAAAATATGAGCAATCTGTTTCCTATTCTAATGTGAAAGGAGGGATTAAAAGAAGTGCCTCAATTTTCCAAAGTCAGCTAGTATTGAAGAGTGATGTATCTTTAACTTTCACTAAGGGCTGCCAGTGTACTATGACACAGCAATCCTAAATCTCCTCATACTGACTCAATTCCTGCATACCTAGTCCTTCTACAACCACTCAAGTTTTATTCTATCACTTCCACTTTGGGGTTTAATTTTTTTCTCTGGTATCTACTCTGATTTGCGTGATCACAACTCAAAATTTTTGAGGCTGCTAGCAAGCCATAGCATGGAATCCACTTTGTCAATGTTAGGAGAATAATGTTTTCATTTGATATAGTCACATTGCTTCTGGATGATAGATTTTATATATTTTTAGTAAAATTTAGCCATGTTTGTAAAAAATAAGTCATATTGAAATATCTTTGATCAAAATTATTAACCTGAGGAAAATTGATCACACAACAGGATACTTGGAAGTTAAAAATATTATTACTGTGCATAAAATTGGGTAAAAAAGAAACACAGCCAAATAAAAGTGGTCTTGAATATTTTTTTTTTCTGTTTAAAGTGATAATGTACTTTCCAGTTTTAGCCAATTCTAACCTTTTCCATAGTACAGCATACACTTCCCAACTCCCTGTCCATTCTTGAGAAAAAGAGCATTGGGGACACTATTTACAGAAAATGAATTTGCATAAATTACAGTCTCTCAGAACCTGAATGTCTTAACTGCATCATGGGAATACAAGTACTGTGTGATAGCTTATGAAGATTAACCACAATGATGTACATGGACATGTCTGATACTTTTGGCATAACAAGATTCTGTGATCCATTCACTAGTCATTTCAATATTGTAACAGTAACACTCAGAATCTATACAATGAGAGGCAATTAACAGTAGAAAAATGTCATTTTTCTTCAGTGTTTCATTAAAAAGACAAAAAGTTCAATATCACTGCTCTATTAGAGGCAAGGATGGCATCGTGGTCTGATGGTTCCTGGTCTTCATATCAAGGGGTAAGGCTAGTGACATGCTAGACTGTGACTGGGAGACAGGGACAGACAAATGGTGTTTCAGGGAGGGAGGAAGGAGCTGAGGAGGGGATGTTTTCAGTTAACTCTCTGGGGCCAGACGGATGAATTCAGAAAGAGTCCTATAAGATTTTAAAATAAGATGTACCTTTAATTAATATTGATTTATGTAAAGTCTATGTTTGGACTTGAGAACAATCGACACAGATTTGAGATTTTTAAGTACCTTCAGGTCTACACTTCTGTAAATTTTATCATTAGACTTTCTTGTGCTGCATTAGAAGACACATCTTTAATGGAATTATAATTATGCAGTTTAGTATTTAATATCCTTGCATGCTATTTTAAAAGCACCTAATGGGGCCGGCACTGTGGCTCACTTGGTTAATCCTCCGCCTGTGGTGCTGGCATCCCATATGGATGCCGGATTCTAGTCCCGGTTACTCCTCTTCCAGTCCAGCTCTCTGCTGTGGCCTGGGAAGGCAGTGGAGGATGGCCCAAGTGCTTGGGCTCCTGCACCCGTATGGGAGACTGGGGGAAGCATCTGGCTCCTGGCTTCAGATTGGTGTAGCTCCGGCCGTAGAGGCCATTTGAGGGGTGAACCAACAGAAGGAAGACCTTTCTCTCTGTCTCTCTCTCTCACTGTCTAACTCTATCTGCCAAAAAAAAAAAAAAAAAGCACCTAATGTCTGCTTTTACTAATTCATTTTAATGTTTTCTGTCCTTTCTGAAAAAAATTTGTCTACAAAATTCTTAAAAAAATGTATATCGTGAAAAAAACTCTGGAAGAAAATCAATTTTTTTGCAATAAAAGAAATGTTTAAATTCCATTTTGTCATGAACATTTTGAATGCCCTCAGACAATCTGTTATTCTGGGTCTCAAACTTATCCTACTTTGCTGTGTAACTTATAATTGCAAATGGAATCTCCTAGTTTAGATAACTCCTACTCCCGTATTGATACATTTTACTCAGAAACTCTATTCAAAATAACTATCTCATATTTGGTTTAATGTTAGGTAATGAAATATGAATGAATCAGATCAATGAATAAAGTGAATTAATACAGGATGATTCAGGTAGGGGCACTAGAAGTATTCTTAAATAATTATGCATGTCTATATAGTACTTTAAGTTATTGTTCCCTTCTTTTCAGCTCATTGGAAGTTAAAAGCCAATTATCCTGAACTCAGTTTTTTTTATTTCTTTTTTTTTTATAATATACTTTTTATTTTATTTGAAAGGCAAAGAGATAATGATTTTACACACACTGGTTCCCTCCCCAAATGCCTGCAAAAGCCAGGGCTGAGCCAGGTTGAAGCCAGAACCTCACAACTCATTTAGGTCTCCAACATGGGTAGCAGGGACCCAAGCACTTGAGTCATCACCTGCTCTCTCATAGGATGTACATTAGTAGGAAACTGGTATCTGAAGCTGAGTAGTCAAGGCATTTTTGACATGGGATGCAATCATCCCAAGCAGCTTCTTAATTGTTATATCAAATGCCTACCTCTCAATCAGCTTTTTTTTTTTTTAATGAAAAGTAGGACTAACTGTCTAGCATTTCCTTCTGAAGATCCCAGCATGGATTTTCAGTCGGCAATACACCTAAATATTCATTATTCTGATTTCTGTCTGATTTTTTCCCCTATAATTTGGTTAACCAAAGGAAGGATACTGTAGTATATCCTAGTTTAAGGTCACTTGGGTAAACACAACCTTATATATCTTCACAAAAAGCAAATAATAAGGCATTTTCCACCATAGGCAAGTTCTCAGTGTTAATGATATTAAGCATGGTAACCTCTGCATCTGCTTAACTATCAGGAACAAGAGCAAGGTGGTCAAGTCAGTGTAATTCACTGTTTCAGGATGTTCTTGTTCTTAAGTCAAGGCTTTAAATCAAAACATGTTTTCATTGATTTTTGGTAACTTGTTTAAAATTAATTTACCTGTATCATAAATTCCTAAATCTGGGCAAGTTGCTCAATTGAAAAACAAATCACTTTAAGGTACTTTCCTCTCTGTGTCACTAACCAAATCATCACATCAAAAGAACTATCTTCATCACTACAACCCAGATCCTTGTCTCTATCCTTACCTCTCCCTAGTCCCCTCAATTCTGGGCGCTGTAATACTCCTGCAAGATGCTATCCTCCTTGAAAGCAGGAAGTAATAAACTCAGTGTTGTTGAACAGATTATCCTGGAAGTTTTCTCAAAGTTAATAGTGACAAAATTCATCTTACAGATATATCAATGTAAAGCCATCTTATTAGTTTTTTCTTTCTTGTTATTATTATTCATATTGTAAGTATGCTTTCATTTTGACAAATTTTCTTTTAAGGGCTCAAACTTAAATCAATCTATATATTCATCATCTATTTACCCATAAAAAGTTTTGAAAAAGAGGAAAAATCCTGGCAAATGAGTTCTCTGAGACACTTTAATCCAAACACTATTTTCATTTAAAACAATCTATTTTTGGAATACTAAAGTAAAAGTTATATATCATCCATGTTTATAATAGAAACTACACACTTGCACAATAATCTGAGAAATTAAAGTTAGAAGTTGTGAACAAAATAATGAAATAGTTATCACAGAAAATTTTCAAATGAAATTAGGGAGAAATTATTAAATAGTTAAGATTTTATTAATTAACTGAATAAATCATCGGTAAATCCAGAATCTGACTTAGCTATTTATAATAGAAACACAGCCTTTCTTTCAGTTGTCCTAAAACATGCTCACAAGGATGCAAAACCTTCCACACTTTTGTAACCATACTGAATACATCTTCATTCTCCTTTTCACATTTTGATTATTTTTTGAACAGTCACACATTTGCAACTGTAAAAAAAAGTATATATTCCTTTTCTTTTCACAGTCTAATTAATAAAAGCTCACTTGTGGCTAACCAGAATGTTTATTCAACAGGCCTAGGAGTTTCAGAAGCTGATTGCAAGGCGATGGCTGAAGCAGCAGACCCTAAATGAAGAATTTCTGACCACCACTGGAAAGGGCCAGGTGTGATATCAAAAAAGCTTCCGCCAAGTTTCATATCAAAGAAGCCTCCACCTAACTGACACCACCTGGGACCCCAGATATCTGTATAGCAATTGTCCCTAACCTCTCTCCAAATCCCCTTTCTCCTTTTTAATGAGCTGGAGGGGAGTAGCATATTTTAGACCAATGAGGTCTGCTCCTCCCCCAGGAAGGCCTGATTCTTAAGTAAACCTTTTCCTATGCATCAGCTCTCATCTCTGGTGAACTGATTGTTCAGTTTCAAGCAGCCGAAGCCTAATTTCACCCAGTAACATTTTTTCAGGAGCTCTAGCCTCCAAAAATTTACCTAAGAAAATTGAGGTCTATAAGAAATGGCTTCCCCGTCCTTTTTCTCTAACTCAAAATCTCGTTCCATGCACACTGTTCTTTTTCCCCAAATGCTTGGGTGATCATCTTTGCCCTTTGCAAAGAAAATATCTGTTCTGTAACAAAATCTATAACCAAATCACTGTGCTCTAAGCTCTTAAAAATCTTTGATTTCTGCTTTCTCTTGCCAGATACTTATACTTTTCTTAAGAAATATAGTCCTTTTGTATATTAAAAATAATAAACAAGCACGTTCCTTCTCCTTTGCACAAAAAAGCTACTAGATCCTATGTAAAAGGGTTTTGGCCTTCTTTTGAACACACATCATACATGCTACTCTTCACATCTGCAGTGCAATTACAATACTCACTCTGAAACATCACACTTCCCACATCACCCCTGACCTGCAGTAACCAAATCCAATACACTCCTGCCACATGCTTAAGGTGAGTCTCCTCTCCCTCATGTTCACAGCCTGAGATGCTGAGGACAAACAAAAGGGTTTTGAAATCCTCTTCCCTAGACTTAGAATCACTGCAGTGGCCTGGTACTCTTTCTTTAAAAATGTCTATGTGATTTATCCTCCCAATTACTATCTAAACAAAAGCATCCTTCAAAGCTCAGCTCTGGGCTTTCGTTTTATTTTTCCAGAAGCTTCCCTCTGAGTGATCCTTTCACCTGACTGTATTGATTCTTAAACTTTCAACTCAAATCCAACTATTCCCATATACCAATTCTATATTTCTAGTTCTATAATAAATCACACTGTTACTTGTGAGGCTAAAATTATACTCCTCACTGTATTTTTGGCTATATCCTGCCTCCAAATTCCACATACATACATACATACCCTGTTCAATTCAATACCTGTTTTCTCTCTATTTCCTCCCTCAATATTGTTATTTATATGCTCTCAGCAATTATTAATCCTTTAACTGTTTTCTATGCCTCTGTTTAGTCCCATCATGCAGCTCAATGTATTCTACACAATATTTCATATTGTTTTACATGCGACAAAAAGATTTATGACTCTCAGTCCGGCATTGTGGCACAGCAAATTAAGCTGCCACTAGTACTGCCAGTATCTCCTATTGGAGCACTGGCTCAAGTCCAAGCTGCTCCACTTCTAATTCAATTACCCGTAATGCACCTGGGAAAGCAGTGGATGATGGTCCAAGTATTGGGCCCTGGCCATTCATGTGGGGCACCCAGAGTTTCTGGATTCTGACTTCAACCTGGCCCCACCCTGGCTGTTGCAGCCATTTGGGTGGAAAAATGGTCTTTTTCTCTCCTTCTCTTCCTCTTTCTGTCACTCTGCCTTTTAAATAAGTTTTTAAATACAGCTCCTGAATAATAAATTACGATATTCAACACATATTTCCATATATATTATTCACCAGTGTTGTTTGCAGTTATCCACAAATCTTGTATCTCATTCTAAGACATACTTGCTTATGATATCCACTAACAAGCACCCCAGGTCCTGTCTTAGACTTTGCATCTTTTTCAAAGCATTGTTAAAATTCCCAAGACTTTTCAAGCACTCATCCACTGTTTTCCTCTTCTGAACTCCTATGGCAGTCAATTAATATTTAATCATATAATTACTTTCAACATTTTTTTACTGTCCATTTTTATTTAATTTTGCTGTGCTTGTTTTAGATTCTCAATTACTTTATAAACTCAAAGACATCTACTTCTTGTTCCTTTAAGAACTGAAATGATCTACACCCACACTCTTCACTGGGTACGTCAACATGAGTTTACTATTCAACTGCCGGCATTAATATGACTTTAATATTTCAGGAAATTCTTGGCAAGAGATGAAGTTGCAAATAACTTCATCGGTTATTTAAGGAACTTTCTGAAACTCCATTTATTTGAAAAATAGACTGCTCAACTAAGGTTCACCAGAGTAAATATTTCTTTTTTCAGAACATGTAGCTCAGGCAAATGACTGGTTACTAATCAAGAGCCAATCCAAAGCCCTTACCTCCCTGAATTCACCAACCCTAAACTCTTACAACATAAATTCTGTAGAATTCTAATCAATAGTATTTACTGAAAGACCTGTTATGGAGCAGTGGGTTAAGCCACCAGCTGCTACGCAGGTATCCCATTATCAGAGTGACAGTTCCAGTCCTGATTGCTCCTTTTCTGATTCAGCTCCCTGCTAATGCACCTGAAAAAGCAGCAGATGATGGTCTAAGAACCTAGGCTGTTGCCACCCATATAGGAGAGACAGCTGGAGTTCCAGGCTCCTGGCTTGTGGACATTTGGGAGAGTAAACCAGAGGATGGAAGATCTCTCTTTCTCTGTCATTCAGCCTTTCAAAAAAAAAAAAAAAATCTTCAAAAGAAAACAGTAAGCTGAAACCTCTAAAAACTGAAACAGACCTCAGTTGCTCATTCCTTTTCACAAGCTGCTCCCTTTCTGTGAGAACAGTGATCACTATCAAAGTAGGGGTAACCTCAGCAATGCTTCAGCATGTTTAGCAGGTGATTGTGGTGGTATCTGGGGAGCCAGCATTCAAATATTTCAATTTATATGGTATATAATATAACTGCTGGTCCATGGAAAAATCTCAACAGCTATTTGTCTCCTATTGTGAGGAGTCATGGGTTAATAAGCAGTCTGGAAATTGAGGGTGGGAAATGCTCCCCCGAGAAGTTATCCTGGGCAAGGTCAAAAGTGCCTGCCTGCCCATTCCTTGGGAGCTGCAATCCTATCTTGGGAGTGGGGACTCCACCCTTCTGAGCTCCCAGTTTATTGTGAAAACAAGTTAGTATCCCACCCTTGTGCTGGTTCTTTTGTTTTATCATTTTATCCTGAGCAAGCCAAGCAGAATAAAGGATTGTAAATCAGGTCTTTTGTTGGGTTTGTCCCCACCTCATTGATTGACAGTTTCTTCCTCAAAATTGTACTTAAAAACCCCACTACCACCAACCCTTTCAGGTTTTTTCCTCTCTTGAAGCCTCTCTCCATGTCACTCTGGCTGGAGGTCTATGACTCTAATAAATCTTGCTTTTTAAAATCTCTCTGCTTTTCTGCCTGGAACTTCTTCCATGTGAGACAAAGAACCGAGGTAATAATAATTTCTCCACTGCTGTTTCCCCGTAACTATGAGGTTATTTTTGAGTACATTTATCATTTATATATTTATGTGTGATGTATGTATATACATAGTTACTGTTATAATTTGATTTGGGGGTCCCAGCACTGTGGGGTAGTAGGCTAAGCCTTCATGTGCAGCACCAGCATCCCATATGGTCACTAGTTCATGTCCTGACTGCTCTTCTTCTGACCCAGCTCTCTGCTTATGACTTGATTTGGAAATACATTAACACTCCACAGATACCACCCTTGGCCAGAATTTAGTCAGGTTCATCAGAATCCTCTTATTGACTAGCCCCCACCTAGGCCTGTTTTGAGGAAGAATCCTGCTAGGCTGATTTAGTAAAAGTTCCCGCCCCTTGATATTTGATCAAATTTTAAATTCTTCATTTTTGAAATCCAAGCCTTTGGCTTTCCTTTAGCAAGAACACTGTTAAGTCAGTCCACTAAGATTTCCCCAACCCTTGTTAACCCTTCATAGTAACATTCCGTCCTCTGATGCCCACTCTGCTCATTGACTATGCCTTTGCTGTCTTTGGAGTGGAATTCAGTCTCTCCCCTATTATAAATATAACAGTTCTGAATAAAGTCTCCCTTGAGGGTTCAATAAATGGCAGCATGATGCTTTTTCATATTACTTTATAAAATAAATTTGTATAATCTATTTCATAATGTTCTAGCATTAAATTCACAATTCTGATCCCACTTTCTGCTACAATGTCTGGAAGGCAGAAGTTGATGGGCTATTACTCGGGTGGCTTTCTGCAACCCACAAGGTGAAGTAGGCAGGCATACAGGTTAAAATTAATTAGGCTTGTGAGTTGGAAGACCATGCCTTCGCCAAGCCTCTGAGTGACCTCATCCCCCTACCTGGACACACCTGGGTGCCCACCAGCCAATCAGGTTAATTAACCACTCCCCTTTGGAAGTGAGTTAAAAGCCTGGGACACAGTGTGTCCCACCCTTCTCTTTTCCCTGGCCTCTTGCCAGGAGGGGGCTTGCTGTAGCCCTGTGCCTCTAGGGTTCATGGCCTATGGGCCACACGCGCTAGGCTTCCTGGCCTAGATGCTCCTCCAGGTGGCTGGTTCCTGGTGCTCAGTATGAACCCAGATTTGCCTCTCTCTCTTAAATAAAGCTCTCACTCTTCTACGCATCTTTCTCACTAAATAAAAGCTTAAAATGTACTATGCTGCCTCGTTTATCTGTGCCAGTATTTAGAATTCTTCCCTAAATATTAGGCAAGAACTCTCTCAAGCTTATTAATATTGGGGATTTATTAATAAGCATATGATGATATCGTATGGCACCCCAAATTCTGGTAGCATATGTGGCATCCCAGATGGCGCTTCTGGAGAACCTTAAAGGGCCACATTTTGTATAGATTTTAGGAGGTCATGTCCGATTTCAAAGGGATATCTGGATGGAATTCTTGGTTATTGCCTTCAGCCTGGCCCAGCTCTGCTTGCTCCAGACATTTGAGGAGGAACCAAACAAATAGAAGTGTTCTCTCTCTCTCTCTTTCCCTACCTCCTATCACTCTACCTTTCAAATAAAAAAAAAATCTGTCTTTCAATCATCTATCTAATCTGTTTACCTATCCAGTTATCTGTACCAGACCAGGGATCACAAATTGTAGTTGTGGGCCAAGACTGGCTCAACTATTCCTCTTTTGTAAATAAATAACACAGCTAAGTTTATTCATTTATGTATCAACTGATTTCATACTACAACAGCAGAGTTAGGTAGTTGCAACAGAGATCCTGTGGCCCACAAAACCTAAAATATTTCCTCATGGTCTTTTAGAGAAAAAAATCTATTGGCCTCTACTCCTAGAACTGTTTGCCTCATCCCAAGAACACACTCTTCCTTCCTATATTTGTAAATGTTAATGTAGTCAGTGACCACTATAATGTCACTAAAAGGCTGCTCTTAAAAATTTCTAAGATATCCATACCCTGTAAAGGATTTTTCCACTAAACCTGGCACAAGGAATATATTTTCCATAAAATGAATAAAATTCCTAGTAAATAAAATAAAGTTTAGTACATAAAAATACATGTGTTTTCCTAAAGGGTAACAGAATAAAGGTTATCTTCATTTAAAGCAGTCTTAATTATAAGCAATCATCATTAATTCATATGGAAGTGTCGGTCCTGTGAATGGCACTTCCAGTGATAAAGAGTCCTTTCCGGGAGAGATAATAGAGCAGTTGATAGCCACTCAACTAAATGAGGTCTTTCTGATTTGTATCTAAAATGTGAATAGCAACAATTTTCACAAGATCATTGCATTCTTCAGATTATTTGCAAAAAAGGATCACATAAGAGGAGAGTAAAACCTCTCCCTAGAATTTCAAACACCTCTTTCCCCTCAGAAAAGGTGTTTACATAACAGTACCCTAGGCACCAGTTTTAATTGGTTCTGAAGTTTTTTTTCACTCAAAACATTTACCTAAAGCTTTCTTTACTTCAAACCAATATACTCAACAACAAGTCTATAGAAATAAGTTGGCAAAGAAAGGTGTAGGCAGAATTATGTCTTATCTCCACCAAGCATCTCATATAAAACAAATACAAAGGCTTGAAGTCTACACAGAAGTGACATATGCAGCCAACAGTTTATTTAAAGCATGAGAACTTTATAATATGAAGAAAAAATAAAAGACTGAGAAAATATCTAACTACTCCTCTCCTATTTCTTTTTGGTTTTTTCTGTCATCCACTATCATCTCAACAGTTTCTTGCCTATGCTGAGAAGAGTAAAAGAAGTTTATTTCAGTTTCCAACTGTGTTTTAGGAGAATGGGCAGGTTACCAGCAATCCCACATGAGAGAGAATTTTCTATCTGGGAGTTCTATCCAGTAAGCCACACCACTGCTTGTATAGGTAAGATGTGTCTCTCTTCACATTTGCCCAGGGTAATTTGTCTGTTGCTATTGATAGAGATAGTACACTGGCAAATTCTTAATCCAGGCAGGTAGAGAGGGACAAGGGACTTTGAGGAAGAATAATAACAATCACTGGAATCACCAGAGAAGGTCCCATCAGCCAAAGGACTGGGCCAACAAGGACCTGTCTGAACACTAACAACTTCCTTTTGGAAAAGGAGTTCCTCCAGTTCTGACCTCTGAGTGGCTGGATCTCTGAGCAGTTTGTGAGAAGGGCCTAAGTTTCACCTCTTTAGCAAATCTATGCAAAACAAGGTAATTCTGGCAGCTGCTCCCTGAGTGGTACATATCCAGTACTAGAGGTTTTCACCTTATTAGCCTATATAGTAACCAATCCGGGAAAGCCCATTAAAAACTTTAAAAAAAAAAAAAAAAACCTTACAGAGGCCTTCTTCTGCCTGCCTTTCTGGGACCCCTGCAGGCATGGCCCCGAGCTCTTTCACTTTTGCTTTCTCTTTCCCTGTGGTCTTGAGACAAAGAACCCAGTCGAGAGTAAGAGCTGTAACACAAAAGAGCTATAGCATTTCTAAAAATTCAACAGAAAGAAAAATCTGCAACATTATGGTTAATAAACTTTCCTGTCTCTCACCCGGAATTCTCATGTTTACATTTATACAAATCACTTCAGCAGACCAACTTATATTTGTAAGCAGAGTAAAATCTCCGACATTATAGTTACTCATTTGAAAGTTATCTTTCCTCAGTTCCAAACATCCCTCCCACTCTTTTTTTTTAACTGAGGCTTTAATTTTAATTTTTATACCACTAATAAAATGGCTTCAAATTGCATGGTAATTTTTCATTAACTTAATCATAAATCAAATAAACCTTCATCAATCTTATAAATTGGAAACTCAAGTGAACTGCACAAATCTCATTTGTGCTTTGATCCTGCAACATGGAGTGTCATTTAAAGCTCTACATTACACTATTTAAGTATCTATCAGGAAAAAGTGAGTCATCCACTGCTCAGCTGTTTTGATATCCTTCATGGACCCTTCATGGGCAGCCCATGACCTTTCGCTGGTTTCCATTGAGTATAGAAGTTGTCCCACTGACAAACATGTTTACTGTCCAGCATCTTTGTTAAGGGTATTTCCTCCTATTGTGAGAATTCAGACAGGCTAATAGGCAATCAGGTTGGTCCAGGTGGAAACTGAGGATGTAAAATGCTTGCTTCTCCCAAAAGCTATCTTTAGAAAGTTAAAAAGTGGCCAGCGCTGTGGCTCAATAGGCTAATCCTCTGCCTGCAGCGCCGGCACACTGGGTTCTAGTCCCGGTCGGGGCACTGGATTTTGTCCCTTTTGCTCCTCTTCCAGTACAGCTCTCTGCTGTGGCCCGGGAGTGCAGTGGAGTATGGCCCAAGTGCTTGGGCCCTGCACCCCATGGGAGACTAGGAGAAGCACCTGGCCCATGGCTTCAGATCGGCGTGGTGCGCTGGCCACAGCGCGCTGGCTGTAGAGGCCATTGGGGGGTGAACCAACAGAAGGAAGACCTTTCTCTCTCTCTCTCTCTCTCTCTCTCTCTCACTGTCCACTCTACCTGTCAAAAAAAAAAAATTAAAAAAATAAAAAAGGAAGTTAAAAGTGCCTGTCCCACTCTTTGGAGCTCCCAATCTTATCATGAGACCAGCAAGGGAATGGGATTTCAGCCTTATGAGCTCAGTTTACCATGAAAACAAGTTACCTATCTCAACCCTAGGATGGCATTTTATCACGAGCAACCCAGAACGTATAAATAAGATTAAAAATCAGGCCTTTTGTGGGTTTTGTCCCTACCTTGTTCCTGATTGTCAAGTTTTCTTTTTTTTTTTCTTTCCTCCCCTAAATTGTGCTTAAAAACCCTACTATCACCAGCCCCATTTGGTTTTTACCTCTCTTGGCGCACCCCTCCTAGCCACTCTGTCAGGAGGTCTCTGACTAAAATAAATATTGCTTTTCTCTCTGCCTTTTGAGCTTGGAGATTCTTCTTCCATGTGATCAAAGAGCCGAATTACTATTTTCTCTACCACCAGCCATTTCACCCTCACTATCAGGAAACAATATTTCCATTGACCTTTCAATTGAATATATAGATGAACACAGTTTATGCATCTGGTTCCAGCTAATATTAAGCATGTTTTCTAATGCTATAGATATGTTGTTGCAATCATGCTTAATATTTGCATGTCTAAGAAGACAAAATAAAAAGACAAGAGAACAAAGATAATAATCATTCGTTAATTTTTTCTTATTTTACAGATACGTGTGTGTGTGTGTATTTTCATTGAGGAAAACTTGTATGATGCAAACATATGAAAGAAAAATAACTATGGGGATGTTCAAAAGCCATTCCCTTACAAAACTCCTAGTTGCATTCACAATGTATACCAAGGTTTACATAGACCTTTATTCCATTAAAATCAAAGATCAACATTATATTCTAACATTGAAATTCTCCATTGGCTATTTCAAACACCTAACATCCTCAACTCAAATTGTCCTTTCAGGAAGGAAAAATAAATTGAAACATGATAATTGGAAATACAGAAAAGAAAATGTGGCAATATTTAAAATGCAGAAAAGTGGAAATGAAGATTTTATAACCCTGAACATCATTACATAAAGTATCACTGAAGAATTTCATTGTCTGACAAACTAATTCCTACATCTAAACAACAGATGCTGTTATTGTTCAAATGCATAATAGCATACCTTTATCAATTTCAGCATATTTCAATTAAATCTCTAGAGAGGAAAATCGATCACGGCACTCCAGCAAGTATATAATTAAACCATAAGGTAAGACTTAATTGAATAGAAAATTGACTTATTTGAATAAACTGGGAGTATTTCATTGATTTAAAGAGAAACAGCTTTGAAAAATATGACAACAGGAATGAATAAAATTCAAATAGTCAAAGAGAACCAGTTTCTGGGAAGAACTGTGGAAATATAGGATATATGAAACTCCTGGCTTCAGATTGGTGTAGTTCCGGCCATAGCGGCCATTTGGGGAGTGATCCAAAAGAAGGAAGACCTTTCTCTCTGTCTCTCTCTCTTACTGTCTATAACTCTACCTGTCAAATAAATTTAAAAAAAGAAACTACATATTAGGAAATAGTCACAGCATGGTTACAGCTATCAGAAAACTACAGCTCTCTCTATGACTATTTTTTTTTTTTTTTTTTGGACAGGCAGAGTGGACAGTGAGAGAGAGAGAGAGAGAGAGAAAGGTCTTCCTTTTGCCATTGGTTCACCCTCCAGTGGCCACCGTGGCCGGTGCGCTGCCTTTTCCTTCAGGCACAATAGCAGGGAACTGGGCTGGACACAGAGCAGGCAGGACTCCAAATCTTGCTCATATGAGATATTGGTGTTGCAGGTGGTGGCTTAAACCTGTACACCACAGTTTTCCCCCTACCCACATCCACACCCACACCCCAGGATGCAATTTGTCTGTAAACATCTATTATACAAGTTAATGTTTTTAGAAGAAGGCCGATCACAGAAAAATGCATGGATAAGTCACTGTCAGTGTTTCTATCTCAGGGAAGGAAGTGGGAGAAAAGACACTTCTTTTTCAAGTATCAGAACTGTAACCCTGAATGGCATAATCTCCCAAATGACTATATCTGGCTTCATGTAGAAAAGCATTACCTCATGCAGGCACCAATGAAGTTGTCAGGGATCTGGGATATGATTTGCCATTGTTAGTTCCATTCAGACAGGCCTTTGTGTTAGCAGTATGCAGCCCTGACAGGCACAGTTCTAAATTGCATGCCCACTCCTGCTAAGGGTGGCATATGTGCTGGCATGTGCTCTGAATGCCAGAAAAAGGGTAAAAGCTAGCTAATGAAACAGACAATACATCTATTTCACAGTGTGGGTGCATTGATGGTAGATGTTTTTACTTTTATTACAAATGCTATTTGTAACGAAAACAATGCCTCCCAAATTTATTATAAACTGGCATTTCATTATGCACAAAGTGCAGCTCAACTGATTGAAAATGTGCATATACTTGGTGCCAAAGAACAAGACCATAATAAGAAATAGATTTAAATAATTTCAAAACTTCTGATCAAAGTTTGCAGTTTGTCTAAGGTCAGCCACCTATCTAAGTCATATCTCCTCTGGAGAAAAATTATTTGCCTAAAATCTCAAATTTGTTGGTGTTCATAGGGTAATATTGCCAGGAGGATTGTGTGCTTCTGCCAGGTAATGTAGGGAGGAATTCATTCTACTGAGAGGGGGAACATGTGTTGGAAGCAAATCAGACTGCGACTTCTGATAATATGCAACTATATGACCTGGAAGGATCATGAATCTCCATTAAAGTGTTGAGTCTTCTGTTGAGTTGTTAGGAGTTTTCAGATTTGACAAAAAATAGACTGAATTTACAAATGAGTCCTGCCAATAAGGATAAATTCTAAACATAATTTTAAAATCCATCAGTGTTAGAACAGGAAGTACAATTTTTACAATTATTTTTTAAATTTTACTTGAGAGTCAGAGAGATAAAGAACAGACAAATGATTAGAGAGTTCCTACAATAGTCAGGGCCTGGCCAGCAGATTTCCCATATGTGTGGCAGAAACCCAATTACTGAAGTTTACTGCTGCCTCCCAGGATCTGCATAGGCAGGAAGCTTGAATTAGGAGCCAGAGTTAGGAACTGACATCAACACTTTGATGTGGGGCATGGGTGTCTTAACTAGTAAACTAAATGGCAGTCCCAAAGTGTAATTTTATTGCTCTGCTAATTTTTCTCAAATTATTGACTGCACCTCCCTCTGATTACGATTAATTGAATCTCCCTTTTAAACATCACAGACAAGTTCAAAATTATTCCTCCCATGAATCACAGATTCTCTCCAAACAATTCCAGATTTGCATATGTATAGGCACATAAACAAACACACACTTATGTAACTATATCCATTTCTATATCTGTATTGGTTTGTATGAAAGTTTATTTCAGACATTTGGGAGGAATCTGACTCCTGTAACTGTTTAATTTGGGGGAATGGTTACATTAGCTATCTGTAACTCGTTTTTATCAACTGAAAAAAAATGCCCTAAATACTGGTATGCTGCTTTAGGATCAAATAGTATAATATAGGTTAAAGATGCAGTAGCTGGCACAGAGAAATAGCCCAGTATGTGATCTAGATATAATATAACAGTGGTAGTGCTGTTAGCTGTGGTGATTTAGTTAGTGATCTTTTACTTTACTTTTACTTTACTTTACCTATCTATATCCCATCCTTACGGTTATCAGACATTTTTAATCAGGAAAATGAGTGTGTTCCACTAGAAGGAGAGATACAAATTACCTTAGGATAGTAAGGAGTGGACTGGCTATGTATATAATTTATTGAAGCAATGTCTAAATACTTCCACTTGGGTATTATATAACTAACATACCAAAAGTTTTCAGAAATTCATGGAAAGAGGCTGGCACTCTGGAGCAGCAGATTAAGCTGCCCCTGCAGTGCTGGCTTCCCATATGGGCTCAGACTGGAGTTCCAGCTGCTCCACTTTTGATCCAGCTCCCTGTTAACGGTCTGGCTAAAGCAGAAGAAGCTGGCCCAAGTGCTTGGGCCCCTGCCACTCACGAGGGAGACCTGGATGAGGCTCCTGGTTTCTGCTTTTGTCTTGGCCCAGCATAGACATTGCAGCCTTTTGGGGGAGTATGCCTGTGAATGGAAGCATGTGTGCTCTCTCTCTCTGTAACTCTGCCTTATAAAAAAAATAGATAAATCTTTAAAAATTTTTCATGAAAAGTTTGCATTTATTTAATCTGAATTCCCACAGCTTTATGGGTCCTTTATGCATTTGATGGCATTTAGGCAAAAAGAATAAATAATAAAGGTTAAATTATACACTAATAAAAAAAAATAAGAAGGTATTAGGGTCACAAGGCAATGTTGAGTGGAAACTAATCCAGTATCATGAACTTATGAATTGATAAAATGTGGTACTCCATGTAATAGAATAGTTTTTATCAGCTAAAAAAAAAAAAAAACAGCAATCAATCTTGAAAATAATAATCTGATGGCCGGCGCCGTGGCTTAACAGGCTAATCCTCCACCTTGCAGCGCCAGCACACCGGGTTCTAGTCCCGGTCGGGGCGCCGGATTCTATCCCGGTTGCCCCTCTTCCAGGCCAGCTCTCTGCTATGGCCTAGGAAGGCAGTGGAGGATGGCCCAAATCCTTGGGCCCTGCACCCTATGGGAGACCAGGAGAGGCACCTGGCTCCTGCCTTTGGATCAGCGTGGTGCGCCAGCCGCAGTGTGCCGGCCGCAGCAGCCATTGGAGGGTGAATCAACGGCAAAAAGGAAGACCTTTCTCTCTGTCTCTCTCTCTCTCACTATCCACTCTGTCAAAAAAAAAAAAAAATCTAATTGAAAAAGGTAGTCAAAAGAGCTGCAAATTATATGACTTAACGCAAAGGAAATATCCAAATAAGAAAATGCACAGAAAGACAAAGTAGATTAGTAATCACTAATGGCTAGTAGGGATGGAGAATGAGAAGTGACTGCTAATATGTACCATGTTTCTCTTTCTGAAAACATTTTGGAAAAAGATTAATATTGGTTAGATAACTCTGTGATAATATTAAAAACCAATGAATTCCAGAGAAGGGGATATCAAAAAGTCCATAGAAAATTTGTATTATGGGAGCCAGCTCTGTGGCATGATGGGTGGGGCCGCCTGCTCCACTTCCGATCCAGATCCAACTCTCTGCTATGGCCTAGGAAGGCCTTGGAGCATGGCCCAAGTGCTTGGGCCCTGGATGCACATGGGAGACCCAGGGGAAGCTCCTGGCTCCTGGCTCTTGGCTTCGGATTGGCGCAGCTCCAGCCATTGTAGCCATCTGGAAAGTGAATCAGTCGATTGAAGATCTCTCTCTCTCTCTCTCTCTCTATCTCTCTCTCTTTGTCTCTCTGCCTCTGCCTCTCTGTAACTCAGCCTTTCAAATAAATAAAAAGAAATTAAAAAAAATGTATATTATGAAAGAACTTTTCAGTTTCAAATGTTTTTGTTCCAAAAGAAATCAACCTTTTAATTATATTTTCTGTGGACTTTTTGAAGTTCCCTCATCCTTTAAAGGGATGAATACTATGAATACTAATTTTCATTTCATAATTATTTCATGTAAAAACAATGTAAATTATAAAAATGAACTACTGACCACAGACTGAGATATCAAATATTTAAAATACAAAACTTTAAAATTCTTTGCATTATAAAATCAAAACTATAAGTGAAATAGACAATTAAAAAACGTGGTATTTGACTGGTATTTGTTTCAATCATCAAAATTAAATTAAACTCATCAGCTCTGAAACACACACCATGTATTTTTGTCCTATGTTTGCCATCTATATCTCATCTTCTTCAAACTTTCTCATCCTTGTTTTGACTAATGCAGGGCTCTACAAATAGCAGATCCTGAATGAACTGTGAATATTTAATATTTTAGTCATATATAATGTACTAAGCTATTTAATGGCCTTGTGATTAATTTTTATATATTATTTCTATAAAGGAGCCTTGAGAATAAAATTGACAATTTAAATGGCTCTACAATACTTTACACAGATGGGAGAGACCAAAGAGGTCATCTTGTCTAGTGACTGCTGTTTAATAACAACAATAATAAAAGCTGTTAAAAAGTAGGTGAACCCAGTGTGGAATAAGTAAGTAAAGCTCTCAGATTAGGATTTCATGTCCAGTGCAGTTTCTACAAACGAGTTATCTCTTAACAAATGAGTGATACTGACTTTTCACTTAGCTTCACGATGTTTAAGAATGTACTTTATGAAACAAAGAGAGTTAGTATTAAGTCATTAAGGCTTCAGTGAGCAATGCTTTAGTAATTTTGTTACAAAAACATTTTTCCCACTACTGTTTCAAGATTGCTTCATTGGTCCACTATAAGCTGTTGAAGGGGCACAAGAGTAACTATGCTTCATCTGCTGTTTTGGGGTGAGTACACTGATGATAGAATTACCAGGGGGCAAGGGCCTGCATTGTGGTGTACTAGGTTAAGCCACTCCTTGCAGCACAGGCATCCTGTATCAGAGTGCTGATTTGAGCCCTGGCTTAAAATTTTATTATCCATTCCTTTCTAGTGTACCTGGGAAGGCAGTAGAGAATGGCCCAAGTACTTGGGTCACTGCCACACATGGAATTGACCACAATGGACTTGCTGGCTCCTGGTTTTGGAGTGGCCCAGACCAGGCTGTTGTGGCCATTTAGGGAGAGAACCAGCAGATGGAGGATCTCTCTTTCTCTCTCTCTCCCCTTCTCTTTCTGTAGCTCTGCCTTTCAAATAAATAAATAAGTTCATAAATCTTTTAAAAAATGACCAAAGGGCAAATGTGAAGTATAAAAGCATTTAAAATCTTTTGACCAAATATTTTCATACTTCCAACTTACAGTTGATGGTACACATTTCTTTTCTTATTAAAATACTAGCAGTTTATATAATTTCTTTGTTTCTTGTCATCTGTTTAAATATGATTTTTTTTTTCTGAATACTCAGCATCATATTTAATTCAAGCCACCTGTTTGTACAGATGGCAGCTTGCTCACTTTTATGCAGGAGCTAAAGATCTGGACCTGACAAAACACAAGAGTTAAACTGTCCCTTTGCTTTGTGTCTTCAGGGTGAAAGTGAGTTAAAGAATCAGAGAGAACAGATGTCTCTCCATCAGCATTTTATTTCACTATTTTTTTCTCCCGTGATCTTCTCAAAAACATGATATGAGATGCTTTGCCCAAACATAATGTTTCTGTTTCAAAAAGATGAGCCTTCCTGTTCATCTCTCTAATACAACACTTACTGAACACATCATTAAGCAGATAAGAGCCACAATCTGCAGATCCTGCCTCACTTCACCTGCATTTTAACTTCATAACATTTGCTCTGGGGCACAGCTGGAAGCACAAATCCAATAAAAAGCAGATAACTGCTTTACAGATACAGATATGATACAGAAAATATGCAGTTTTTTGTTATCAAACCATTTTGATGTAGCAAACAAGTAACAAGATAATGCACACAATTTTTCAAATTCAATCAAGCATTTGTTAAGTGTTTATGATGTTCTTAGGAAATGAAAAAGAGAAGGAACAAGGCACTAATATCTAGACAAAATATTGTGTTTTTTTAAAAAGTATTTGAAAGGCAGAGTGACAGAGGAGACAGAGACAGCGAGAGAGCTCTTCCATCCATTGGTTCACTCCCCAAATGCCCCCAACATAGAGGGCTGGGCAGGGTGAAACCAAGAGCTGTTACTCCATGCTGATCTCTTATGTGGGTGACAGGAAATCAAGTAGTTGGGTCATAATCTGCTGTCTCTCACATGTATTAGCAGGGAGCTGGATTGGAAGTGGGGGTAGGACTGAGTCCAGGCACTGATACACGATATGGGAGTCCCAAGCAGTGGCTTAACCTGCTGAGTTGTTCCTGATATTTTTTTAAGCCATCTGTTAAGACCTACAATGGGAAAGGCATGTTGTAAGGCATTTATTTTTAACTCATTTAATTCTCACAATAAGGACCTTTTGAAATATGAAAAATTGTGCTGCAGGAAACTTAATTAACTGGACTAACATCATACAATTAAGAGAATGGTGGAGCAAGAATTCTGACAGTCTGCAAATATACTTTGGCAATGAGAGACGGAGTAAATTCCAAGGGATGCTTCTTCATGATCTCTATCCCTTTGTGCCACACATCCCACCTGGGCCAGACCTGCAGCTCTCAGAGGCAGCAGCTGAATGGGAGGATCCTGAAAGTCCTTGTAGTATCCACATTTGCTCCATTGTGTGAAGTGACTGAGGTCTGAATATGGCAAATTAAGGCGTATACACATCCATTTCTATTCTTTAGGGTGCATTCTAGTGCTTCTTTCAATCTCGCAGGTGTCAGCTATCAGCTTCTTGTGAGAAACCATGATAGCAACACAACAGCAGCTGGCAAACAGTACAGTCCTTGCCAGATTGATTGCAAACATATCTTTGGTACTCAGCAAGGATGTGATGACACGTGCAACAGATTAAAAGAGAATCATGAGACTAGAGTCAATTTGAATAACTCCCCCTGGTCTTATACAAGAACCCATGTCTTCATATCCAAGACATATATATGCGTTTTTTAATTTAAAAAGTAATTATGGTACACACAAGGTTGTTTACTTTCTTCCTTTTTATAAATATTTATTGAAGTAAAATGCACCTAATATAACATTTACCATTACAATTGTACAATTCAATCGTATTAAATACATTAATATTGTTGGACAATCATCAACATTATCCATATCCAAAACTCTTCATCTTGCAAAACTGAAAAATCTGTACATCTGTACCTATAAACAATAACTCTCCATTTTCTATCCCTAGCCTGTGGAAACACCATTTTACTTTTTTTTTTTTTGCCAATTTTAAAGAGCTTACTTTAAGACAATGTATTTCTACGTAGAATTCAGTGCTTATAAAATGCAATGTCATTTTCATTCTCTGCGAACATGTCCCATATTCAACTACTAAAAATATCCATTTTTTTAGTAGCTGAACTTCAAAACTACCATAGATTTTCTGCAAGTTTGGGCCCTTCTAGATTCTACTGTAACAATGCTACATCTACACTTGGATTGGTTTAATCAACCTCTTCAATGGTGGACCCTGAGAAGAACTCCCCTTCTAGGGAAGCCATTGTACTTTCTGTAACCAAGAGTTTGAATACTCTTAAGTACCACACTTAAATAGAGCCATATAGTATTTGTCTAGCTGAATTCCCCTAAAACAATGTGTTCAAGGCCTATCCATGTGGTAGCATTTGTTGGAACTGACTTCCTCTTTAAAGATGAATAATATTGCATCTTATGTGTATACTAAATTTTGCATATCAATTCATCCATCAGTGGAGAGCAATTTTTCATGTGCTAATTGACCATTTGTATATCTTTTTTTGAGAAATGTCTATTCAAGTCTTGTGCTCATTTATAAGCTGGGTTATTTATTGTCCCCATTGTCACTGCTGAGTTTGGAAAGTTTTCAAAATATTCTGCATATTAATCTTTTATTAATAACTTTAAAGCATTTCCTCTCATTATCTGGATTTCCTTACTATTCTGTTGATAGTGTCTTTTGATGCAAAATGTTTCTCAAAAAAATTCAAGCCCAATTGGTCTACTCTTTCTTTTAGTGCCTGTACCTTTGTTATCATAACCAAAAAAATGTTACTAACAAATCCAATGTCTTGATGTCTTTGTCCTATATTTTCATCTAAGAGTTTTATGTCAATTATTTTTTCCTTCCTGTTATGTCATTTTTTTGCTCATAAATGAGTGATTTGATGATCTATTACCAGGCACGAAAACGTTTAGGAACTGTTTTATCTTCTTGTTGTTCTGAAACTTTTATTGATATATCATGTATGTTTTTCTCTCTGTATGCTTTCAAATTTATTTCTATTTTGTCTTATGCTCATATACCCACCCAACTTTCTTTTGGTTAGTATTGCATTGTAACATTTACATTTTTCATTTTCAAATTATTTGTATTTTTTTTTATCTAAAGAAAGATTATTATAGATGGGCTGTTCTTAGACACTTTTTAAAAAGTCAATTCTTCCAATTTCTTTTTATTGGAGCATTTAATTTTTTATATTAAAATAATTATTGATAGGAGCAATATATATCTTTTTGTTATTTGTTTTCATACGCCTTATTGCTGTTTGTCCCTCATTTGCTATATTAATGTATTTTTTCTGTGCGTTTAGTTGATGCTTTTCATGAAGCATTTACATATTTTCTTATTTGTTTTCATGTGTATTCATATACTGTTTTATTTGTGGTTGTGATGGGCAACATCTAATATTCTAACGTTATAGGGCTCTAAGTTGAATTTGTACCAGATTAACATTAACATCATACACATATTGTGCTCCTTTACAGGACTAATCATGTTACTTTCTGTTGCTAATGTCATAATACTATTTATTTTTATACTATATCCCATAAACATAAACATAAACCAACAACTCTTTGGTCTCATTAGATGTAAAAAACACAATATAAAGTTACAAGTCAAAGTTACAATATTTATTTTAGATTAATAGTTTGCTTTTAAAAGAGTTTGTCTCTTAAATCATCTTGAAAACGAAATGCCATGGTTACAGTACTAGCATGTATAATTTCCCATGCATTTGCCTCTACTCGGATTTGTCTACATTCATGCGGCTGCAGATTACCATGCAATGTGCTCTGAAATCAACTGCAAGAAGCTCCCTTCAGCATTTCTTGTGAGGCAGTTCTAGTAGTAATGCACATTTCCTCAACTTTTTGAGGGGAAGCCTTAATTCCTGCCTCACAGTTTTATTGGATATAATATTCTATGTTTGTTTTTTTCTTTTAGTACTTTGAATATCTAAGAGTATTTCCTCCTGGCCTCCAATGTTTCTGATGAGAAATCTACTGATAACTTAATGAAGGCCCTTTGTATGTGATGAGTCCCTGAGTAGGGGAACAGTCTAAAGTGTAAATTTAAGCTCTTCTCAGGCCTTTTCTGATACCGTTCTTTTATCTTGTCATGCACGGTGACTGTATATTTTCCCTCTATATGCTGTTATTTTTAAATGTTCTGATCTTTCATGTCTGACCCTTAGAATAAAAAAAAGAGAAAAATCAGAAGAAAGGAGTTCTTGTCCTTTACATCCCCTGGGACGCGTCATTTCAGTCAAGATGGGAAGGGTTGCAACAATGGGATGAGGGACAGACTTAATGGCCACATCTTCTGTCTGCACTTCTGTTAACAGAAGCAGCAATCAATGATTAGAGCCCAGGACTCTCCTATGTAGAGAAAAGGTCCTTTATGTTCACACTGGCTCCTACAAGCTACATGCAAACTGCTCCATGAATACATGCACAGCTGCCTGCCACAGGGCTGTTGACTGAGAATGGGTAGCTGCTACTGAGCTAAGAGCTGAAATGAACTGATATTAACCACAGCCTACCATTCAAACAACGCACCTGGAAATGGCAAGCCTTCAATAGACTCCAGAGTTCTAAAATAGTTACATCAGACAGACTCTGTCAGTGTAATTTTTGTCTGGGTAGGGAGAGAGATTCCTGGTGGGTCCTGCTCTGCCATCCTCCTGTAATCCCCTATCCTGTTTTTATGACCTGAGGAGCAACACAATTCATTTTAGAAAATAAAAGAAAAGTTTTATATCATACTGAATGGACTTTTATCCAGATAGTATGATGACTTGATTTTATCTGAAGTGATGGAAAAGTCATTCTAGAAGACTAAATACTGTTTTGCATTTTTGTAATGGCTGAAAATTATTACAGTATGAAGAATTATTAAATTATTAAATATTTCCGAATTTATTATTGACTGATGGATCTGACACCTCGTTAAAACAGCCACTTGCTGAATCTTCGTTACTGGCTTTGTAAAGCTACTTTGACCCTCAAATGGACCAGTGTCTCTCGCATTGCCCAAAGCACCATAATTATCTCCCTTCCAAATAGTTATCACAAGCCTCATTTCTGGGGCTGGCATAGTGGATTAAACTAATAGTTGCAACATTATCATCCTCATCAAGTCCCAGTTCTAGGCTCTGCTTCCAATACATCTTCCTGCTTATGCGCCTGGGAAAGCAATGGGTGGCGGTACAAACACTTGGGCTCCTGGCAGTCATGCTGGTGATTAGGATGTAATTTTGGCTCCTAGCTTTAGCCTGGCCCAGAACTGGCTGTTTCAGGCATCTGGGGAGTGAAGCAATTGGGGGAAGATATCTCTCTCTCTTTCTATGTGTGTGTTTCTTTTTTAATTCTGCTTTTCAAACTAAATAAAAATAAGTCTTTTAATTTTTTTTTCCTTGTGTGGTTATAGACATTCCATGAATAATAGAGTAGTACTTGCATATAATTGGCATTTGCCTTTTTAAATGATCTTCCTAAGGTCACAAGACATAGGGATTATAGGATAATTACAGGATTTAGTCATTCCTGGGTTCCAAGACAAAATACATCACAGCACCCTAAATTCCATCTGTACTTTCAAAAGAACCTTCCATCATAATACATACAAAACCACCCAATGAGACTTCTAAAATTCCAGGTTTTTATTGAACTTATAGCCCATCAGTAATATGTTTTCCTTTTTTCTTCTACAATAGTTTTGTAAAGGAGTCAATGATAGGCCAGTATGCAAACATTGCTAAATCATTAGCACACACATACACACACACACACACTCACCTGGCATTCCATATACAAAAATATCAAAGAAAAAAATCACTTTCCATATATTCTAAAAACATTGCCCCAGGCAATGTTAAATAGCTAATTTTATAAAAAAAAATCTTAACAATCTAAGTAGATAAAGTCAGCTGATTTCTAGAATGTTACAGAAAACTACAGCCTTTTTGCTGCTACATTTTCTCCATGGCAGCCCGCCAAAGAGAGCCGTTGGAAGATAGAAAACTCACCCTGGAGCCATTGAAGTTTATTCCTGCCCATTCTGAAAAATTGGCTGATATTGATAATTGTTATAAAAAGTTTACCCCATGAGTCTCACTGGCTGCCAAGAATGTAATTGGGTTGAAATGAAAGGCTCGTATAAAGCCTGCATCTGGTTCTGAGTCAAGGAGCCCTCACTCTCTGACTAGCACCAAGGGAAGCTTCTTTCATTTAGGGAAAACAGATGGAACAATTTGACTATAATGGACTTCATTTTAAGGAGCTGTCCCAGCCTGTCCCAGTTGAGGGCAAGTTGGATAGGCTTTCAGATAAATAATGAACACCTGTAGGAACTGAGCTTCATAAACCAGTTCCAATAAATCAAATGAGGTAATACTTACTAGGCAATTCTTATGTTTGAGGTATACTTCCATTCATGATTTCACCAGTTTGGCATTACAATATTAATTCTGTGTCCCTTTTCTAATAAGCAATGGTAACATAAGTAGTGTTATATAATAACTGGGAACATTTTCAAAAACGTTTTTAGATCATATATCTATAAACTAATCTCATTTCCATCCATTCTTAACGTGGACCTTTTGACATATTCTACTGTGTGAGAGAGCTACAATTAACTTACTGGATATCTTTCTAATTTTCTCATATGACCTACTCAGAAGTGGCAAACGATACCTTAAAAGAAATTTGGTTGTGGATTTTGAATCTCTTAGAGAGTTTCAACTCAACAAATTGCAAAAAATGTATTCATATATTTTTATATTCTGAAGTGACTGCAATCCTTCACCAGTGAAATCTAATAAACATTTATTATTTTAACTGTATGTTAAACTTTAGTCTAAGTGTTAGGAATAAAAATAGATGAACAACACATTCTTCATACAGTAAAGCAGTATAAAATGTAATGAGGGATGTGTTCAAATAAAACCATTTCAATACAAAGTAAATTCTGTTAGAGCAAAGATGTGTTTTGTCAGCTAGAGTTAACCATAAGACACATGTGCTGGTTCTAGACTAGAGTACCAATGTGAAGCGAGATCACTGTAAATGTAAAATATACACTGGATTTTGAAAACATGACATGAAAAAATATAAATATTTCATTATTTTATATAATGGCTACATGTTTAAATGATATTTGGGATATATCCCATTAAGCAAAATATATTAACAAAATTAATTGTACCTGTTTATTTTTAGGTTTGTAATATATTTGAACAAAATTTAAATTTGCACTTGTAGTTCACACGAGGTTTCTATTGAACAGCACTGATATGGAATGTGATGCTAAACCTCACGTCTTCAAGTTTATTCTATCACTTGGTAGCTGTATGATGTTAGACAAGTTAATTAATTTTATTTGCAGTTTCCCCATGTACAAAACGGGACTGTTGATAATTACAGTTGTTTACTGAGCAGGATTGTAAGGACTAGAAAATGACTTAAAACATATGAAGTTCCGTTCGTATTAAAGAAGTACGCACAGCGCAAGTTATTACATAGAAAGTTTACCCAACTCAACCCACAAAAGTTACACTTGTGTAAATCCTTAAATGTTAGGAAGCTGTCCAAGTGAAATTGGAGGAGTAGAATATGCCAAGAATAGGGAACAATAGAAGTAGTCACTCACACTTGAAACAACTATGATCCATTCCAGGAACAAAAAATGGTTTTCAAGGAATAAGATTGCAAACTGTTTGGAAGCAGTGGTGATCCTAGAGGTAGTGTAGAGCCAGCTCACTATATGCTATATACACTATATTATAAGAAATTTATGAAATTTTATATTCTCTGTATAAAACTGACCATCCTGTCACAGATGAGTCCAAAGTAATACACAAACAGGACAAATGCAATGGGAATAAGAAGTCGCGTAGGCAATTACTAAAACATAAAGGCCATTTCTGAACATTCAAGTTAATTTTCTCCTTCCCCTATATCTGACTCTTAAGGTATGGATATTTTTGTGCAGGTAGCCACTTATCCTTTTCTGTGGATTGAGCCTATTAAGGCAACAAGCTCTTTGTACTCATGTAACCCATCTACTATAAGCTAACTTATGAAAATAAATGTTGGATTTTAGAAATTGCTATGGCCCACCAAAATAAATATTAATACTCAGATTCTATTATGATTATTGATGGACTCCAAGTGTATGTTTATAACTTTCAAGGACAAATTAAAATTAGACAGACCTATCACCAGGTCAAGGGAAAAGTTTGCAAGATCTTTTGAAATTATTCCTTTCTGTTAGAGCTCTAGGTAGTTACATATTCATGGCAGGATGGCAATCAAATAATAAGAAAGTTAACTTCAGGTGAATTAAGTTTCAAATACAAGATATATAGGATATTAAGATATATAGGATAGGGGTCAGCGCTGTGGTGCAGTAGGTTAAAGCCCTGGCCTGAAGCACCGGCATCCATATGGGCGCCAGTTCTAGTCCTGGCTGCTCCTCTTCTGATCCAGGTCTCTGCTATGGCCTGGGATAGTAGTAGACGATGGCCCAAGTCCTTGGGCCCCTGCACCCACACGGATTCCTGGAAGAAGCTAATGACTCTTGGCTTTGGATCGGCACAGCTCTGGCCGTTGTGACCATCTGGGGAGTGAACCAGTGGATGGAAGACCTCTCTCTCTGTCTTTACTTCTTGCTGTAACTCTCTTTCAAATAAATAAAATAAATCTTAAAAAAAGATATATAGGATAATGATATAAAAGCAAAAGACAAATATATGTCTACACACTATGTGTTAAATTTTTGGCAGGGGAAACTTACAATAAATAAAAGGCAATACTACCAAAATAGTTAAGTTTGATTACAGTCTTCCTATTCTTTTTCCCCTAGGAAGACTGCATTTCTCTGCCTTTAATGTTCTCTGTCTTAATTTGCTGCGTTCTATGACATGCCAGGGTACATGCTCTCACTTGGTGAGATCACGATAGAGACCTGAGGTATTTCTTTGGAGAATGTTATTAGCAGACTTCTCCAAGTTGGTTTCCCCTCTGTATTGCTTGTAGGTTTTTTTTCTCCATCATGCTCCACCTGGAGTATTTCTCCATCATACTTCACCTGGAGTGGCACTGAACATGGCACTGACGGCCAGCAGCTTTGCCCTTGTGTCAGGCACACCCCTTTTGTCACTACAGAGAGCTGTCCAGCACAGTCTCAAGTCCAGCCCATATTCACCATTCATTCATGGGTAAGCATTACTGTCTTCCTTCCATTTATGACTTTTCCCATCTTACATTTTCATACTACTGGTTGTGAATGACATAATCAAATAATTTTGAGAATATTGAAATTCTAGCTAAGACTGCATCTTCAGATAGTGACAAATAAAAAGGAAAGAAAATATAAATATCAATATGGATTATTTATGTCAAGTTCAATGTCATTTCAGGATCTAACTCCTTAGGAGTTAATATTTTTACTGATCATAATATTGCATGCAAAGCTAACTGAAATTGGGGAAGAAAACAATAGAAAATTTAAAAATTGAAAAAAAAATCTACAAGCAATACAGAGGGGAAAAAATGATGCAGCAATGGCTTCCACGTTGGGATGGTGGATTGCAGAATGTTCACTCAGTGATGGAATGTGACAGAAGCTATCAAAATCCAAATCCATACAACATTCAAATTGTTTCTCATTTGGACACAGTTCCTAGTCTGAACTGAAATTGCAAAAAAAATGGGCTTCAAAACTCTCTCAATCAGTGCCCAATGACTGAGGCGTGTTTGTGCTTTCATGCATTTGGGCCATCCACTTGTTCCTATGCTAGAGTTTGGTGCCCAGCTGACTTTCTGTGCCATGAAAGCCTGGGCCAGGATGAACCTGGAAAGGGATGATGCAGTGACAGAGTGATGAATGCGACTCATCATGTGAAAAGGTCAGGCTGTCCGCTGAGATTCTTGGCAACAGAGACAATTTTGCTAACATGCCTTCCCTGAAACACATTCATTGTTTCTAAGTCAAACAACTAATACCTACTGTATCTATAAACAAGGAAATTTTTTAATATAAATCCACAAATTCAGAATTTTTGTGTAGGAAAAAATTTTATAGATGAGAAGTTTATTTACTATAAGTAACCACTTCATATTCTTGAAAATTCTGAAATAAAAGGACAAATCAAGGTAACATTCTGTGTAGTGAAGTCTCTGCACCTTAAAACAAGATTTGGCACATGTTTCATTCAATGAATTCACTCAATGCACTAAAAATGCAATAAAATTCACAAGCATTAACTAATAGTTATATTTTTAAGAAACTAGTTTTTAAAATAGAACCTGGGGAGGCTAAAGTTTTTCAAAAATAATTTCAATCTGCAACTGTAGAACTTTTCAAAGGATATCGATTCTTTGTACAGAGATAAAATTAAAGTTAAAAAGGTTTAGTCATCGTAGTAGAGGGAAAACACCTAAATACCAGATCTTTAATATTTATTGAGTGTAAAACCACAAAATACAAAGTGACAACCAATAAATTTTTGTCATGTGGTTTCACTCTTTCAGTTTTGTACATTGTTATCTAATATTCAATAAGAAATGTGTTGCTAGATTAAATTTAATTTTGAAATTTATTTAATAATATTTTAATTTGAATACTTCCTTGGTTTTTCTTTACAAATAAATCTTTTAAAATCATTGCTTTATTTTTTCTTGATAATGTCTTCATGATACTCTATTTCTTTAAATTCCTTTAACAGATTTTCAGTGAAATTGGAGAACACAGCATGCTAATAAGTTCTTTGTTCTGCTAGTTTAGTATTTTTGTAATTGCTCCTAGTCATTGAGCCTTACAAATTTGCTTCACAAACTCCTGCCTGTGTACAGAATACTCTACATAATAAATTTTGCCATGGAAATTAACAGTTGATGGAACAAAGACATAAGCCTTAAGCATTATCGCTCCTTGCCCATATGATAGATAAACATTGTAATTTATTCTTCGTCCTTGAATCACAATTATGTCTCACACTCTATTGCCTTCATACCTTACCCCCACATTCTTCCCCAGATACTGGAGGCCCTGGAGGTAACCTGAAAGACCAGCTGCTTGGCCACCTGAAAGACCTGCTCCAGGAATTCACTTCCACCTGCTGTCCTCTTCCCCCATTTCTAGCTCTCCTAAGATATAAAAAGGCCTGGCCCCTGGGGCGGGGCCTTCTGTCACATGTTGTTTCAATGTGCACGCTGGGAGTCGCTCACCCGCCTCTGAGAATTTATTTTCTCTGAATATATTTGGTCTGGCTATAGATTCATATACTGCTTCCTCTCTATTCTGTGCCACTAGTTGTATAGCATTTTTGGTGCTCCATGTGAGGAGGCATCAATCTGCACTCTTTTCCTAATACCAGTAAAAGATTCAAATAAAATTCGTCTCATATTAAAAAATATTAACTCAAAATGTCTTGTACATTAAAGTTTGCCATGCTGAATCACAGTTCATTTAGTTATATCAACTCCATATGAAGAGTGAGCATCAAAGTCCATTCTCTATTTTAGTGTCTCTTCCTTGTCTGTGAGCATGTTTGTGGTTAGTGAGCATTCATGAATGTGTGCACGTGTGGTTAGGCATGTATGAGTGTACCTGCATATTTATGCTTTCACTTTGTTAAGACTGAAGCTGTTCACATTTCTCCTTTTCTTTTTCTATTACTCCCCTAAGTTTTCCCCCAATATTCCAAATTTCTGAACTTCAACCTTTCAAAACTAAGCATCACAGCACAGCTCATTCCTTTCTTGGAGTCTTTGTTGGGAGTTAAGGACCTTCACTGTTACCTAAAGGTGATTCCTCAGGAATAATATATGAAATATAAGATGGTGGCAGTTACTTTACATATACAGATTATCTCTTTAATGTCACAACTATTTTAGGAAGATGATATTATTCCACTTTTTATGATTAAACAAATCTGCCCTTAGTCATGTTGATAATAAGAGAAAAGCCTAAGACTGAAGTAGTTTTCTGCCAGGAACATCCATGCTTAGTGCTATCTCATTGTTTTGCAAACTTCAAGAAAGCCAAATTCTAGAAAATAAAGGTTTTCTTTTGTAGTCATTTCTATTTTCACAAACATGATTTATATTACCCAGTCATCTCAGATAATACTGTACAAATTATCAGCACCACAAACAGACTGTACTGAACTTATTTTAGGATATTTTTATGGGAAAAAAAAAGCTTTGGCAATGATCTTGAAATACTGAAATAGGCCACTGCATCACTGATAAATCAAATAAGAGTAGGTTTCAGTATAATTTGGGAATGTCAATATTCCTAAAATTTCCTATTCATATAAAGTATTTCCATTAAAGGATTTCTCAAAGCATGTTATGAGGAATATCAGCTCTATAAAATGTTACTTGGTGGTCTAAATTTTGGTGACTCTTCCTTTTCACCGCCAGAGAACTAGGCAGGCTGCCTACAGCCTGTCTTGGCTGAGGAGGGGAAGTGCACCACCCGCCACTCAGCCTCCCCGAACCCAGGGGACGATCAGACACGGTGGGAAGTTGAGTCAAAGCAGGATCTCACTTTATTGTAAAAGGGAGGTGTTTATAAAGCTGCTGTACAGAGAGGATGCGGGCAAGGGGTGGGGTGATGTGACGCAAAAGGGTTTTAGCCAACCTTATTATAGCACCTCAGTGATCATTAGCCAAAAGTGCTCTGGGGCTGGGTTGTTTGCTGCCAGGGATTTGAAACTTAAAGACAGGTCTTCAAACTCAAGGCAGGCTTAGGAAGTTCCTCTAGGCCTCTCCGGATTCAGCCTCCCCAACACTATGATTTTGAAAATTCAGGCCCACTGCATTGTAAATCTTATCTTAGACATTTCGAAATGCACATTAAAGTTTCTGAAAAGGCCTCTGTGGGGCACAAGAAGACAAAGATTTCTCTGGGTTAAAATTTTCCATACTTGAGTTTGTAAAGCACACATATATCTTTTATAAGAGATTAGAAATAACTTGTGCGTGTTTATTGGAAAACATCTGTGTGATATAGATCCAAATAAATATTTTGTTACTTTCAACTTAGTAAATAGTTACAACTAATTCTTTTAAAATAAAATTAATTGTATTACCTCAGATGGAATTCTGTATCAAGTGTTTATAAAGGCAAATTATAATGAAAGTTAATTCATTTGGGGAACCATAAAGTTTTACTCATAGTAAAATCAAAACCTATAGGAATAAAAATCAACCAATGATCAAAACATTCTGCTTATTATTTCACATTTCCCATTTCAAAATATTTATAATTTCATCAAGACTTAAATTTTAATTTCTCATACTTAGATAAGGATACTCAACTATTGCCATTAAGCATTATGGCCTATCCTTAACACTTTGACACAGTACAATTTACTTTTTTAAATTTTTTTTATTTTTTTTATTTTTGACAGGCAGAGTGGATAGTGAGAGAGAGAGAGACAGAGAGAAAGGTCTTCCTTTTGCCATTGGTTCACTCTCCAATGGCCGCTGTGGCCGGCGCACTGTGGCCGGCGCACCACGCTGATCCAAAGCCAGGAGCCAGGTGCTTCTCTTGGTCTCCCATGTGGATACAGGGCCCAAGGACTTGGGCCATCCTCCACTGCACTCCCGGGCCATAGCAGAGAGCTGGCCTGGAAGAGGGGCAACCGGGACAGAATCTGGCGCCCCGACTGGGACTAGAACCCGGTGTGCTGGCACCGCAGGTGGAGGATTAGCCTGTTAAGGCACGGCGCAGGCCCACAGCACAATTTACTTAAATAGATTTTCAATTCTTTGTGTGGAAAATATACTAGATCTTTCACTTACAGTTATATTTTATTTTTTTCCAAAATTCACACTGAATAATAGGGGAAACTGTATGTTTTAAAGAATTAATCGACAACATTATTTCTAGAACCAGAGTAGTTAACAACTGAATGTTTGAGTCCATATCAATCTGGCCTAGAGCCAATTATAAGATATGTCTAACAGTTAAAATATACTGCACATATTTAAGTCACATGCACTAATACTCTCTGTATTATTTTTACCTTGAATCTTTTTTATCTTGTTTATTCTATGAGATCAAAGGTAATAATCCCAGATGGGTTTTGTTAGTGATTTATTGTCTTCAGGTAGATAAATGGAAAACTAGACCATGAGATAGCTAAAGAGAAGACCATAGAGTAGGAAATAAAGGTACTGGTGGGTAGGAGCACATACATTTTGATCTTGTAATTCTGAAAATTCTCCTGTGTACTGACTACATGTAGGCCTTAGTTGAAGGACATCCTAGGCCCTCTATCCTTCCTTTGGGTGGAAGGAATTCACAGGACAAGAATTCCATTTGGACAAGAGGATGCCATAGTTACCCATGGGAAATACATGTAGCTGGAGTGCATACTGTCCAGAACTCTAGGAACTCCTTCCTCAGTCCTCTGGCACAGACTGAGCCACCTGTATGGTGGGTGGGGCCTGAGAAATGGCATAGGATATTTGTTTAGAGGATGGTGTAAACAGTTTCAGCATGGAGCTACAGTATCATTCACATCTGTTTAAGGCTCCTCAAGATACTAAAAGGAGCAGGAATGGGAAGACAAATAGGGGATTTGGATATACAGAAGATGCAAGGGGCTCCTCCTCTGTGCCATTGGTTTTGGTGCTGAACTGAAAGGAGTCTGAGATTTTCATTTCAACCCTGACTTTCCAGATGGCTCAGGAGGTATTTTGTCATGGTAGGAGGATGCAAATTATTTTATTTAATAGACAATCAGTTTGCTTTAGGAAATAATCATTTAAGGTAAAAAGGTATTTCTTTTTACATTCTTGCTCTGATTCCAAAGGATGTTATGACTAGGCTTGCTCTGATCCTATCACCACTCAATAGGAATGGAATCGTATCATTTGAATTATTATTGGGGAGTCATGAGTTAGAGTTGAGCTGGCAAAGTAACCCAGAATTTGAAAGGTGAGAACCTGAAGGAAACTGAAGTCAGGATTGAGGGAGCCAAAGGGAAGCTGAGAAAGCGAGACAGGACGTCCAGTTCATCTGCAATGCAGATGAAAGATATTACTCTGGACTCAGTTTAGGAACTCAGCCATAGGGTCAGCTCAGCAGCAATCACAGGGACACAGGAGAAAATAAAACAAAACAAACATGGAGCAATTCAATTCACATTTGCCACATTTATTATGCACAGGTCTTATCTCGACACCACAAAGTTAAAAATTCAAGCATTCCCCTAGATAAGTCAGAAGTAGACTAGATGAGAGACTGTAAGCATTTTTAACTAAGAGAGTCAGCATTGTATAAAGGGACAGCTGAATCTAGAGTATTATATGTTAATGTAATAATTAGATGTCAGTGGACAAAAATGAAGTATACTTTTTCAGTACTTAGCTCATATAGAAGTTCAAATCAGTTAAAGAAAAAGTAAGTTAAATTTTCTCTTTGAAGTAGAAGTAATTGTGCTATACTACTACTCATGTATAAATATATTTGTATATCACTCTTATATTTTTAAAGGAATGGCTACTGACAGTTTTATTATCCTACCAGCCTAAACACCACAGACACCAATTATTCAATTAACTTGATAGGGCATCATTGATCTTAAAAGCCTGTTATTCAAGCCCTTGAAACATCATAATTTTTCAGCCTAAATGAATAAAAGAAATGAATAACCATCATTAACTTGCCAAAGATTTGGTGATTATCTTATGTCAGATGTCAGGGTTGGTGTAGGAATTTCAGAGATGAAACAGTCATGGATGTTGCATATAAAGGGATGAATTCATAGAAACAGGATGCTGGGGGTGGCATAAGAAAATACTGTTCAATTATGTTTCAACAATATGGATAATTTTTCAAAGGTGGTTGATTTGAGCTAAGAAGTTACATTACTAGTTGGCCCCATTTGGGTAAAGCCATTCAAAGTAGATGAAACAAATAAAGACATTTGGTGGTACTGACATCAAACTATTCAATATGGTTGGGTTTGGTAAGTATTACTGAAGAAGTGACAAGCTCCATGTCATTGATGGCCTTGGATGTTATATCAAGGACTTTTGATATTGATCTAGCTGACATTGGGAAATTGGTCAAGATTCAAGCCAGGAATAGACACAACCATTCTGATATTATAATGATCATCTTGCTGCTGTTGCTGTTTGAACTGGAGGCAGCCAAGACAGTAAGAACACATAGTACAAGCACTATACTAGGAAAAGATGAATGGATCTTGAATGAGGTGAAAGTAAAATTATGACTACAAAGGAATGGACTTAAGAAGTGGTAAGGACGTGGAGTTAACTGAACTTGGATTTCATTTGGAAATAGGGGATCAGTAAAAGAGGCCTGGAAGAATTCAAGACTGCTGTCTTGTGTGAGTGGCAAGTGATGGTATCACTACTTAGAAAGCAGAAGATCTAAGTTGGTGAGGAAGGATAGGGAGTTCAACTTGCAACCTGCTGAGTTTGAGGTGGATGTAGATCATCTAAAAATGATATCTATGAGCTACATAAAGTTTGTTTTCTTTGTATTAATACAAATAAATAGATCCCTTTCTTTGGTGGAAAAGCAATGTTAAAGCAAAATGTTAAAGGTTTTAAATATAATCAAAATTTGTAAAATTTACTGAAATAAAAGACATTCCAAAGTATGATAGTGTCAGAGAGGCCCACAACAAATTACTCTATTACTCAAAGAATATTTTCTGTTTATGTGATTAAGACAGAATAAGAGGAACAGAAAGAGAGACTGGAATTGACAATACATTCAGTAACTATTCCATAATTAAGTCATCGAATCAAAGGAGAAATAATTTGTTAGAGCATGAATATATACTGGAAATATTCTGCATAATAATACCATTTTCCTGAAGTAATAATTGTCTATCATATTAGTAAGAGGTAAATATAAGCTACTATTTTTATTTATCTGTTTCACACTATTGAGGTATAATTAGCAAATAAACTTGTGTGTACTTATGGTATATAATATGCTGTTTTGAGGTAGGCATACATTGTGAAATGATTGTCATAATCAAGCAAATTGTCATATCCATCACCACATATAGTTGTCATTTTTTATTTGTGTATGTGGTGAGAACACTTAAGATCTACTGTATTAGCAGTATATAGATACACAATATGATAATCATTGTGTTGTGCATTAGCTCTCCAGAACTTATCCATACATAACTGGAAACTTGTATATTTTGACTAATATCAGCTTTCTTTGAAAGTAATTTACACATAATAAAATTTATTCCTGGGACTGGTTTTATGGTATAGTGGGTGAATGTCAGCATTCCGTATGGGCATGGGTTAGAGTTCTGGCTTGCTCCACTTTCAATTCAGCTCCCTGATAAAAGGAGCAGGGGATGGGCTAGGTGCTTGGGTCCCTGCACCCAAATGAGAGACCTGAAAGAAGCTCCTGGCTCCTGACTTTGGGCCTGGCCCAAACCCAGCCATTGAGGCTATCTGGGGAGTCCCCCCTACTCTGTACTTCTACCAAATAAATATATAATTAAAAAAACCTTCCATTTAAAACTATAGCTTAATGGATCTTGACAAATATATGCAAGAATATAACTAAAATTACAAGCAAAAATACGAAGCACCTGTACTACAAGAAACATTCATAGTTCTTCAGCTACTAGGTTTTAAATATTAATATGTTGAAGAGTACTTTGGAATTTATAGATGATAAGGGTTTACGCTTATTTTATTCATCTCTTTGTCCACAACATAGAGATCACAGAGAAACTAGTCAGTCAAAACTGTTAAACACTAATTGTTACATTTATTAACATACTTCTACTGCATTTAATTTCATCTTTCTTCTGGTGTATGTCCTCAGAATGAATAGAATAGACAGTACATTTTAACTGAAATTTTGTTTGAAATAGTCACTTCCCTGAAAAATTGTGACTCATTTAAAATAATCCCATTCACAAAAAGACCTTGGAGCTACCAGGCAATACCTCCTGTTAAGATTCACTTTATAGCAATCCAATAGCTCATCATGCACTTCAACGTCTTCTCATTCACAAGGCCTATCATTGGCCAGACCTCCAGTGACCTTCCTCAGCCATTTCTCATGATTTTGATTGTTAGAGAGCCCAGAATCAAACAGTAGGGACATTATTATGAAACTATTCTCTGGTTAGCATGATGCAATTTTTTTTAGAGAAATGTATAGATAACTAGTCAAAAATAGGAAAACAGAGAGTCAGTCTGAATATATTTATAAAGAATAATGCTTAACTTCAGGACTGCTCAGCATTTCCAAAATAATACAGAAAAGTATCCTCTAAATCTAGATTAAATAAATTTTTTTTAAAACAAAAAACCAAGAAGACTGCTTTTCTTTACCATAAGAATGTCACCTTGGGAGATACTGCTTGAGATTAAATAGATAAAGCTCCTGATACTTCATTATGTCTTTTCTACTATGTGCCAAGAGAGAATAGCTAAGAAGGAGAAAGAAAGGTTTTATATTTGCATTTCATTATAAAAAATGTAATCCATCCACATAATAGATTGTGTGCTTTCTTTTGTGGACACCAAGTGTTGTGACTGGGGCTCTGAAACCTATTATATCAGTCACTAGGAACTGTCTATAAAACTAAATGTTGAGGCTGGCGCCGCGGCTCACTAGGCTAATCCTCCGCCTTGCAGCGCTGGCACACCGGGTTCTAGTCCTGGTCGGAGCACCAATCCTGTCCCGGTTGCCCCTCTTCCAGGCCAGCTCTCTGCTGTGGCCAGGGAGTGCAGTGGAGGATGGCCCAAGTGCTTGGGCCCTGCACCCCATGGGAGACCAGGAGAAGCACCTGGCTCCTGCCATCGGATCAGCGCGGTGCCGCCGGCAGCAGCGCGCCAACCGCGGCGGCCATTGGAGGGTGAAGCAATGGCAAAAGGAAGACCTTTCTCTCTGTCTCTCTCTCTCACTGTCCACTCTGCCTGTCAAAAAAATAAAATAAAATAAAAATAAAAACTAAATGTTGAAACTATTCACCACCGAGTATTTAAATGATTACTTGGTTACTAATTATCAAAAGGAAAATTATTGCATTTAACAGTTATTTGATGAGAAAAAAGAAAAATAATTTTTAATCCTTAAGAACAGTTTTTATCTTTTTTCTATTTTGTATCCATAGAATCTAGTGTAGTGATATGAACAAAGATATATATGTGTATATATATATATATATACACATATTCCTTATGTAATTCTTGCAAACAATTTTTCCAAAGGGTAATCTGATGACATAGTAGTCCTTTCCAACTTGTGATCAGGATTCTTCAACTTGTTTGAAGTGGGACAGATTGTATTTGGAAATTTACACACAATTTTGTTTATAGTATATTCTCTTTTTTCTTGAAATTTTCATTTTAGCAATATATTACAGGCAACTTCCTGGTTCATATTTCCTCTTACTGCTTTTTTTCATCTTTAGAGATCAACCTGTTATGGGGAGGACTAGTGGCTACTCTCAGAGGATTAAGTTTTAGTACATATTTTGTGTTTCACAATGCTATACCAACTGCACGAAAAAATGCAAATATCAGTGGTAGGCACAATAATGAATCTATGGAAGCCACCTCATAGGCTTAAAATATTTTACATTGAAATTAAACTTGCAAAATGAAAACTGACTTACTCCAATGTTGACAATTGACTGCTATAGGTCTATGATGTCAATGGCATCTCCAACAATTTTAATACAGTGCTAATAAATACTGTTTGCCAGAGTAATTTTCAACTGTAAGTTTTTACTATACTGCACCATGCCACTGGATTTTCTCATTGTCTTTGCTGTTAGCATGTTGGCAAAAAGAAAAGACAATGTTTTAATTAAATTAAAATTTACGATTAGAAAAGAACCTTATAAAATAATTCAAGTCCATTTATTACAGGTATGCATTAAGTATCATGTAAATGAGACATATACACCATATATTCATAGTATGAACGCATTCCTTTCATTTTCAAAAAGTTATTTTTCTTGTTTTTGTTCTGTATACCATGGGTAACTTTACAATACCAGACAACCCTAAAGTTCCAATAGTCTAGCAATGCCTAAACTGGTGTATCCATTCCTGGGAATTTACCCAAATGAAATTAAATCAGCATATGAAAGTTATCTATACTCCATGTCTATTGAAGCCCAACTCACAATAGCAACGATATCAAATCAACCCAGATGCCCATAACTGATGACTGGATAAAGAACACACACACACTATGGAAACTACTCAACCATTAAAAAAATGAAATCTTGTGTTTTGCAACATAATAGATAAAACTGAAAACATTATGCTTTGTGAAATAATCCAGTACCAAAAAGACAAATATATATTTTCACTGACTTGTGGTAAATAATATACAGAATATAAAAAAACTGTAACGTATATGACTGAAATTGATATTTTGATATTTTCTCTTGTCTACACTCTTGAGGAACAATAGTTCTGCTACTTATTACTTAATTCTTTATTTAGTGGAGGGTTAAGGTTGTGATTAGAGAACCAACTGAAAGTATGTAATTGTAAAATTAAAAGAAAAAATAGGCTGGCACTGCGGCTCAATAGGCTAATCCTCTGCCTTGCAGCGCTGGCACACCGGGTTCTAGACCCAGTCGGGGCGCCGGATTCTGTCCTGTTTGCCCCTCTTCCAGGCCAGCTCTCTGTTGTGGCCTGGGAGTGCAGTGGAGGATGGCCCAAGTGCTTGGGCCCTGCACCCCATGGGAGACCAGGAGAAGCACCTGGCTCCTGGCTTCGGATCAGCACGGTGCGCCAGCCGCGGCGGCCATTGGAGGGTGAACCAACGGCAAAGGAAGACCTTTCTCTCTGTCTCTCTCTCACTGTCCACTCTGCCTGTCAAAAAAATAAATAAATAAATAAAGGGTGGAAGAGGAGGGATTGGGAGCGTGGGCGGTAGAAAGGGTAGAGTGGGGAGTATCATTAGGTTCTGAATCTATATATCTGAAATCGTTCACCATATGCAAATAAAAAATTTTTAAAAGCCTGGTGTATAAGTTGATTGAACCATTAGAGAGCTTAGTTATTCATACATACACCTCAAAGATGTGGATGCTCAGTCCATTTATTTGATCATGATTGGACTCCCTGAGACTTTATCGATTTTCATTCTCTGTTACAACAGAAATTAAGCCTAATAAATAATAGGAACAACACTTTAAATTGGCATAGTTATAAATATAGGTGACAAATTAATAAGAGGGAAGTCAGAGTTTCAGATATATTCCAAAATAAAGGAAACAGGAATACAGTCAGAGCTGAAGTAAACTAAGCCACAACGTGGAAACCCATGGCAGGCTGAGGATACACAAAGAGTGTGGATTCCCTCATGAGCCAGCAAGTGCCAACTGACCACAAAGTTGAAATGCACTATTTTATACTATTAATCACAAAAATTTTTGAAAACTTCTAGTTTTACTGTGGAGTAATATAGGGCAATATTAGGTTCTGATTGAGTTTCCTAATTAACATTTAGCCTATGAGGGGTTCACAGAAAAATGAATTAAAAGATAATTTAGTATGATGCAAAAATTTTTAAATTTGTGTACAGTTTTTCATAATACACACTTTCTATGAATCTTTTGAAAACCTCAAGTGGCCGGTGCTGTGGCCTAGTGGGCAAAGCTGCCTGCTGCCTGAAGTGCTGGCATCCCATATAGGGACCAGATCGAGTCCTGGCTGCTCTGCTTCCAATCCAGCTCTGTGCTGTGGCCTGGGAAAGTAGTAGAAGATGGCCCTCAAGTCCTTGGGCCCCTTACCCATGTGGGATACACAGAAAGAGCTCCTGGCTCCTGGCTTCGGATCAGCCCAGCTCCGGCCGTTGTGGCCACTCGGGGAATGAATCAGAGAAGAGAGGGCCTCTCTCTCCACCTCTCTGTAACTCTGCCTTTCAAATAAATAAATAAATCTTTTTTAAAAAAGAAAACATCTAATTTTTTAAAATATTGTGTTAAAGGACCAAAATTCACATTTTTACAAGTAGTTACACAATTGTTCTATCAGCATTTGCTGAAAATACCTCTTCTCCATTGAAGTGTTTTGTTACCATTTTATATTTCAATTGACCACAAATTTCAGAGCTATTTCTTGACTTTTGACTTTATTCCATCAATTTATATATGTCTGTCATTTTAATGGTAAAGCTTTCTTGACAACTCTAACTCTATAATTACATTTTTAAAAGATTTATTTATTCACTTGAGAGGCAGAGTTATAGACAAAGAGAGGGAGAGACAGAGAGAGGTTCTCCATCCACTGGTTCACTCTCCCAGAGGCTGCAATGGCTGGTGCTGGGCCAATCCAAAGCCAAGAGCCAGGAGCATCTTCCAAGTCTGCCACATGGGTGCAGGGCCCAAGCACTTGGACCATCTTAAACTGCTTTTCCAGGCCATAGCAGAGAAATGGATAGGAAGAGGAGCAGCCAGGACTCAAACTGGTGCCCCCATGGGATTCTGGTTAAACAGGCAGAAACTTAACTTATTACAGCACAGCACTGGTCCCTAATTACTTTTGAAATCAGGTAGAGTAATTCCTCCAATTTTTTAATTTTTTCAAAATTATTTTGGTGATTTTAGCTTTTAAATTTTCATGTTGGCATGTGCATTTGGCACAACAACTAAGATGCTTTTGGGGACACCTACATACCATATTGGAGTATCATGTTTGTGTTCTGTCTTCTTTGCCTCCAATCAAGTCTTCTGTTAATGTGCACCATGGGTGGTAGTAGTAATGGCTCAACTATTTGTGTCCCTGACAACCATGTGGGAGAACCAAGCTGAGTACCAAGCTTCTGGCTTTGGCCTGGCCCAGTCATGACAGTTGTGGGTATTTGAGAAGTGAACCAGTGAGTAAAAGATTTCTCTTTCTTTCTCTGTTTCTGTTTCCCTCTTTCTGTTTCTCTCTCTCTCCCCTCCCCCTTGTGTTTCAAATAAAATAAAAATAAATAAAAAATTGTGAATTTTCATGTAAATTTTAGGATCAGTTCATCAATTTTTGTCTCCCCGAAAAAGTTTATTAGATTTTGATGGAAATTTCATTGAATTTGTGATTCAATTTTAGGAAATTTTGCCATCCTAACGATATGAAAGTCTTACAATTCATGAACATGCGGGGCTGGTGCCATGTAGCAATAGGTTAGTCCTCTGCCTACAGCACCAGCATCCCATATAGGCGCCGATTCTAGTCCCATCTGATCCTCTTCCAATTCGGCTCTCTGCTATGGCCTGGGGAAGCAGTAGAGTTATTGCCATTTGGAGAGTGAACCAGCAGGTGGAAGAACTCTCTGTCTCGCCCTCTCACTACTCACTGTATGTAACTCCACCTCTCAAATAAATAAATGCAATCTTTTAGAGAAAAAATTCATGAACATGGGATATTTCTCATTTTATATAGCTATTTTACAATTTATCTCAGCAGTATTTTCTGATTTTCACCACAAGTATTGCTCTTTTGGTTACATGATGTTACCAACGGAATTGTTTTTATAACTTAATTTTGGATCGTTTCTTACTATTATACAGAAAAGCAATAATGCTTTTATATTGATCTTATAATCTGTGACATTGGTAAGTTTGTTTATTAGTTCAACAAGCTTTATAGTGGGCTTCTTTGCAATTTTTGTATATGGGAGGGGAGCATGTCACCTGAGGACAAGAATGTTACATTTGCGTTTCAATATGGATGTTGTCAATTACTCTTTCCCTTCTAAGGCACTGGTTAGATCTTCTAGTGCAATACTGTATAGAAACGATCAGAAAAGACATTTTTATCTTATTCCAGGTCTTAATGGGAAAATTTTCTCTCTTTCATCAGTAAGAATGGCATTAGCTCTGATCTACGTATCATCTATCAGTTTGAAGATGTTCTCTTTTATTCTTAGTTTGCTGAGGGTTTTTAATCAGGACTGAGTATAAGATTTTATTCAAAAATTTTTTTTTTGTATGAGGGAGATAATCACATAATTTTGTTCTTTATTCTGTCAATATGACTAGAGCATTATGCAATTTTGAACAAGAAATCAACCTTCAATTTCTGGGAAAAATCCTACTTTATGATATATAATCCTTTTTATATGGTGTTGAGCGTGTTTTGATTGGCATATTATATTAACATATTAAATACTATTAAGTTATATATTTTTATTCATATCTGCTTGTTGTTTTCCATGTGACAGTTTTGTCTGATGTGAGAATTGATGCAATATTTCCATAGCATAAACACTGTGGTGGTTCATATCAGCAATAGTAGGAAAGATCTGTACTATTTCTTCATTAAATGTTTTAGAGAATTCATGACTAGAGCTATTTGATCTAGGAATTGTTTTAAGAGATCTTAAATTGCTAATTCAATTTTATAGATCTATTCATATTTTTAATTCTTCTTGACCTTAGTTTAGCATTTGAGTCTTTTATGACTTTTCCATCTTCTGCTCCTATTTTATTATAATAAATTTTCATAATATTCTATTAAAATATTTTTAAACTTCTATAAGATTGTAGCAATTTTCCCTCTTTCATTCTCAGTCTTACTGTATGTATTTTTTCTCATATATTTTTGCTTAATCAGGTAAGGTTTTACCATTTTTGTCTTCTTAAAGAATTGAACTTTATTTTTTGGTTTTTATTTAATTCCATATTATCTTTATTATTTCCTTCCATATGCTCACTTTGAATCAGGTTTTTTGTTTTTTTTTTTTTTTTTTAGTTTCTAGTTTCGTGAATTTAAGCTGAAATTATTAATTTGAGAACATTCTTCTTTAATGAACTAGGCTGTTTTTAAAAGTGCAAGTGCCCATGTGAGGGTACTGAACAAAAATCTCAGTTGTCTACTCTAGAATGTTGAAATGCCCAAACATCACACTACTTAACTTTTAAAAACCTGAAAAATCAGATTTTCATAATATCATTTTTGAAGACTAATTTTAAAATATCTTAAATGACATTTTCATTTCAAAATAGGATTTGTTTGAGAAACATAGAAACACAACAGAACATTCAAAGGCCACTTTACACAATAAAATATGAGCAGACAATATTAACATATTCTTGAAAGCATATATACTCAGATTCACTAACAAGAGTCATAATCCTTTGAGTTATGAGCATACAAAATTATATTCATAAAGAGATGGGTCAAAGAGGAAGACGTATGAAGACTTATCTTTGAGGTCAGTAATTGTGTGCACTCAGACTTATAACTATTTTCATTAGAAATACCATGAGGGGGTCCAGTGCTGTGGCTTAGCAGATAAAGCCACTGCCTGCAGTTCCGGCACCCCATATGGGCACCAGTTTGAGAACTGGCTGCTCCACTTCTGATCTAGCACTCTGCTATGGCTTGGGGAAGTAGTAGAAGATGGCCCAATGACTTGCGCCTTTGCACCCATTTGGGAGACCTGGAAGAACTTCTGGCTCCTGGCTTCAGATCGGCACAGCTCCGGCCATTGCAGCCATTGAGGTAGTGAACCAGTGGATGGAGGATCTCTCTCTCTCTCTGTCTCTCTCTGTGCCTCTGCTTCTCTCTGTGTGTAACTCTGACTTTCAAGTAAATAAATAAATATTAAAAAAAAAAAAAAAAAAGGACTACCATGAGGAACACTTGAATTCTTTCAAGACATCAGTAAAAGCCAGTCTGGGTCATGATCATGTAATACGGTCAACTATGGTGCTGAGATATTGACAAACATTCTTCCTAAATGTGGATGTACAAAAGTGGCATCATTTTATTAATTTAAGAAGTTTCAATACCTTTATATGTGCGCAATGCTTACACACAATCAAGTTCGCCATAATGGACTTTTCGTGGGATCAAATTTGCAAAACATACATGAGATGAATTGGAACTCTTTAAAATTGTGTAAACTGGGGCAACATTATGGAATAGTGGATAAAATAATCACCTGAGATGCTGGGTCATTCCATATGGGGCCAGTTCAATTCTAGGCTGCACCATCTCCAATCTGGTTCCCTGCTAATGGTCTGGGAAACGCAGCAGAAGATGACCTAAGTTTGGGACCCTATCACCAAAGTGGGAGAGCTGGATGAAGCTAATGGCTTCTGACATCATCATAACCCGGCCCTGGTTGTTGCGGCCATATAGGGACTGAACCAGTGCATGGAAGATTCGCTGTCTCTCCCTCTCTCTGTGTAACTCTGTCTTTCAAATAAATAAATAAATCTAAAAAAAGTTATAAACAGAAGATAAAATGCACAGTGAACTGTAAATAGTAATAGTAATAAAACTGACATCTAAAGCTAAAAGGAAAATTTGCTATAAAAGAATGTATATTAAAGGGATAAAATATTGGAAATTGCATAGATGTAATGCATAATAACTTGCTAATATTTACAACGGTAACTGCATTCAAAAGATTTGTAGGGCAATGAATAATTGCTTTTTCTTTTGTCCTTTTAGGGCTTGGCTTTCCTAAAAGAGAATTATATTTTTACGCATTTTCCACCTGACTCTGCTTGTTTTGAAATTATTCTGTTATTTGCACCAACATGAACACTTCATATCACGCTCCCCAACTTCTGTGCTATGCTTCTATCTTATTCTGAGTATGTGCAGGCACCCATATTCAGATGAAAAATTGTGGGGAAACAATACTGGTGATCAAATAACAACACTATTAAGGACTTCTTATCCTACCTTGCACAAAATTATTTTGCAGTCAGTAGCTTTTCTGGTTTCTTCTGGCATGTATAGGTTAATTCATTAAAAACTCCTCTAACTATCAGCTGGAAGGAATGCTGGTGCAGAAAAATGACACATTCCTAAATTGAAGTTCTCCTTCTTGTATTGCTGGCAAATCCCTTCATCACAATTCGGCTGTGAACTCACATTATGTGGCATCTTTTATTCATAGGGTTATGGTTTTGAGATGTCTTTATTCAGCATTTCAACATTCAGGACCTTAATCATTGGGATTATGATTTTTTTTAAACTTTTATTTAATGAATATAAATTTCCAGTGTGCATCTTATGGATTACAATGGCTTCCCCCCCCCACAACTTCCCTCCCACCCGCAACCCTCCCCTCTCCCACTCCCTCTCCCCTTCCACTCACATCAAGATTCATTTTCAATTCTCCTTATATACAGAAGATCAATTTAGTATAAAGATTTCAACAGTTTGCACCCACATAGAAACACAAAGTGAAACATACTGTTTGAGTACTAGTTATAGCATTAAATCACAATGGACAGCACATTAAGGACAGAGATCCCACATGAGGAGCAAGTGCACAGTGGCTCCTGTTGTTGACCCAACAAATTGACACTCTAGTTTATGGTGCCAGTAACCACCCTAGGCTGTCGTCATGAGTTGCCAAGGCTATGGAAGCCTTCCAAGTTTGCCGACTCTGATCATATTTAGACAAGGTCATAAAAGACAGAGTGAGGATAGTAACCAATGATCCTAAGAGTGGCATTTACCAGGTTTGAACAATTATACAGCATTAAGTGGGGAAGAGGACCATCAGTACACACAGGTTGGGAGTAGAGCCATTGGTGGTAGAGTAGAGGTTATGATTACAAAGGAATGAGGCCCAAGTGCACTAGACAGGGCCTAGAACAAAGGACAGAGTCATTATTAGAGGAGCTAAGAAAGGTGCTGTCTAAGCTACAATTAAGTTTTCTGATTGAGAGGCAAATAGAACCTGATAGAAGGGGCTTGATAATAATCTGGTGGGCTTTAGGCCTTGTAAATTCAGAGGCCCAGACCTATCTATCTCTTCACGTGGGGTATATCCTAAGGGAGGTGTGAACCTCCTAGGGGAGGGCACTCTGTTGACTTTCATTACTTGGCTGGCCTGGGAGGAGAGATGGCCAGGTAAAGGCAGGTGGCATCTCTAACAAGAAATTTACAGTTCTGCCTGCAATGTTGCTGACCCTACTTGACCATCCCCTCAGCTGCAGTGGTCACTTTGGAAGTTGGGCTGAGTGAAGGGCTTTTCAGCTTAGAGCCAATAAGATCTGTGGCTCTGACCTGGGCATCCTTCGACTCCAGGGCAGGTCCATTTCCAGTGATCCAACTCTTGGCAGAGCTGCCAGGGCTCTTCACAAGCTGACTTCTGCTGAAGCCCAGGCTTACCATTTTGAAAGCCACTGCAGTGGACTGGCCTGTTGGGTCTCCTTGAGGGCAGATCACTGTACAGATCAGCCATTAATAGGCCTGCCACCCATTGCTTCTGATGCCTAGCTTTCTTTTCCTTCTGGTTTGTGTTAAAGCAGACCAGAGGATGCAAGTCAAGGGAGTGCTCAAGTCCCATCTCTAATCTTCGGTGGCCTGAACTACAAGTCTATAGTCACAGGCATGTTCTGTAGTAGTTTTTCTAAGGTAGACAATGCCTATGAGGAAAATTATATTCTCGCTTAAAAACTTTCTTTCCCTTTTGTCTGAAAGGGAGGTTTTTTCTGCTTACTGTATACTTTGCTGATGGCGAAGTGAATCTAGCAATGAGATTATTATTTAAGTTCTTATTTTGGCTATGCTATTACAGAAAAATGTTAGCCATCTCTTTTATAAGGTCTAAAGATTAAATTGTGCGTCCTACAGATTCCTTCATAATAGAATTAGTTTCCTACCTTGAAGAGAATAGAGAAATGAAAGAACAAGTTGGGCTTAGAATAGAGAAATGAGGGAGCAAGTCCTAGATCGCTTGCTGACAATAGCAATATCACATGAATACTTAGCAAACAGTTTCAACTATTAGATAACAACTTAAGAAAACATTTACCAGAAGGTCCAATGCCTTCTATAAATTTTAAGAATCATGTATTTGAAAACACCTCTTAAATATCTAACATGGTGTCGTTTGTTTAACCAGTAAACTTAAGCACAACCATATAAAATGTTTTTAGTTTCTTTCTACCAACAAGTTTAAAACATATGATACACAGATTCAGGTCACACAAATTAAAATGTATCTTTGATTGATTTTAGCAGCTTAAATTTATGGACAATCTTATCTATCAGCCATTTAAAATAAAACTCTTAATAAAATTTCCCCATGTGGACATACAATATGTACACACATATAACATAGCGTAATAGACCAATATAGCAATTTTAATAATAGCTTTTAAAATCTTTAACTCTTTTTGTAGATTGCCAATTGATTTGAATTGCTTTTTCTTTTTAGTAACCTCAGTTAACCATACTTTCTCTCAGTTGGTACTGTTAATACATTATTGGCTTCATCTGTTTACAGAGCCATCCCAAAGTACTGAATACAATAAAAGTGGCTGGAAAAAGTCCATAGGAACCTATAGGAGGACAGCTAAACCCAGAACCAACAACGCTTTAGTTTTATGAGCAGCAGATCATATATAACTGTGGATGACAAAAGACTTTAAGTCGCCATGTTTAAAATTATAAACTCATCAACCAACAAGAGGCACTTGCTTACTTTACAGTATTTTTGAAAGCACCTGTAGGATTTTACAATTATTTAACCCTTTAGGCCTCTGGGGCTTTCTCATTAAGATAACTATCATGTCTAGTAACACAAGATCATTAGACTTTTTAATTCTCAAACATTTGTATTAATAGCATTTTCCATTATAGAAACTTAAAACTTGGTACCACGTCACATCTCGACAGTACTTCTAATATAATCCAAATAGCCTGATTAGTCGGTGTCTCTATAAGATGAGAGACATAGGTCCTTCGATTTTTTCAGTTGGGCCCAAACTGGAAAAACCAAAGTCCAGGATTTACTGGAAATTTTAGAGACCAGATTGTTTGAAACTTTGATTTTTTGAATGCCTGTCAAGAATGCCAAGAAGGCTCAAAATCCAAAATATCTGGTTGAAATAAGATTCCTTAAAATCATGACATAATATAGACCAAATTTGATCATTGTTACAGGTGATTATTCAAATCTTTGAAAATAAGCACATATTTCAATAACCCATAGCTCTTAATAAAAATTCAGCTGTCTTTGAACAATTAGAATTTAACAGACATCAAGAGAACATAATAGATTACTTTAACACATTCCTTTAACAGAGCATCAGAGTTTAATTCTATGTCAAAGAGAAATTGAGCTTCCTGTGATCTTTTGCTGTGAGGTTTCCTTCCTTTACCTTCTTTCATATTGGTGACCATGTTTCTGTGTTTCTGTGTGTAACACATCTTTAAGTATCTTTTGCAGGGCAGGATGAGTGGCAAGAAATTCTTTCAGTTTCTGTTTGCTATGAAAAGTCTTAATTTCACCTTCACTCACAAATGAGAGCTTTGCAGGATATAATATTCTGGGCTGGCAGTTTTTCTCTCTTAGTACCTGGGCTATGTCTCGCCATTCCCTTCTAGCTTGTAGGGTTTCTGATGAGAAGTCTGCTGTGAGTCTAATTGGAGATCCTCTGAGAGTAATCTGACGTTTCTCTCTTGCACATTTTAGGATCTTTTCTTTATGTTTCACTGTGGTGAGTTTGATTACGACGTGTCGTGGTGAGGATCTCTTTTGGTCATGTTTATTAGGGGTTCTATAAGCTTCCTGTACTAAGATGCCTCTGTCCTTCTCCAAACCTGGGAAATTTTCTGCTAGTATCTCACTGAAAATGCCTTCTAATCCTTTCTCCCTCTCCATGCCTTCAGGAACTCCTAGAACCCGAATGTTAGGTTTTTTAACAGTATCCTGTAGATTCCCGACAATATTTTTTAGATTTCTAATTTCTTCTTCTTTTCTTAGGTTTGCCTGTTTCCTTTCCTGTTCTCTGTCTTCTAAGTCTGATATTCTCTCTTCTGCTTCAACCATTCTGTTTTTAAGGCTCTCTAATGTGTTTGTCATTTGATCTATTGAATTCTTCATTTCATTATGATTTCTCGTCACTATCACAGTTTCTTGTTCTACTAGTTGTTTCATTTCATTTTGATTCCTCCTTAACATTTCATTTTCACGAGAGAGATTTTCTATCTTGTCTATTAAGGATTTCTGTAGTTCAAGAATTTGTTTTTGAGAACTTCTTAATGTTCTTATCAATTTTTTGAGATCTGCTTCTTGCATTTCTTCTATCTCATCATCTTCATAATCTTGAATTGGGGTGTCTTTTTCATTTGGGGGCGTCATAGTGTCTTCCTTGTTCTTGTTAGCTTGGTTTTTGCGTTTGTTGTTTGGCATGTTGGAGATATTTGGTTTCTTCACTGTGGTGTTTTTTCTTGTTACACTATGGCTCTATATTAAGTGGACTGTCTGCTTTCAGTGGAGCCTTAGAGGCTTGAGATGAGTGTGGCCTGAGAGCTGTGTTTGGTTCCTCAGGGTTGAGGGTGTGTCAAAGATGACACTCCCAGATTAGGTGTGGTAAATCTCTTTCTTTCTTTCTTATTTTGATTCAAAAGGGAAGTAATTCCGCACAGCTGAACGTAATTGGAGGTAGTTAGCAGGCAAATGATATACCCACAGGAGCCAGAGATCAGAAGCTCTTTCCCAAGGACCACACAGGGAATCTGTGCTGCCCTCAGTGTGGGCTCCAATTCTCCTGCAGTCTCCCACTGGGTTGCCAAGTTAGATGCTAATCTCCTGTTATTTCACCCCTCCCCCCAGAGTCAGGTTTTTCTGCTAGGCTCAGGGCCGGTACAGACCTGAGGTCGCCCTGCTTATGACGTATGTCCAAAATGGCGCCTGCTCTTTGTCTTGTTAGCCTTTGAGGGGTGAGCG